>NW_028244783.1:0-33625 GCF_964263255.1 Lissotriton vulgaris
CGTCAGTTCACATTTGTAGGTGGATCATCAGTGTTAGAGCTAAAATTAGCATGTTTAAAGTGATTTTCATGCTTCCAGGGGCTCGGGAAGTTAATTAAATACCATTTGGAGGCATTTAATGTTCGAGCAAAAACGGCTGATTTTCGACAAAAGAGATAACACCCCCATTACGTCATGCTTCAGAAAATGTGGAAAATGGTCCGTTTTCAAATGTTTTATTTTTGAACGTCAGTTCACATTTGTAGGTGGATCATCAGTGTTAGAGCTAAAATTAGCATGTTTAAAGGGATTTTCATGCTTCCAGGGGCTCGGGAAGTGAAATAAATACCATTTGGAGGCATTTAATGTTCGAGCAAAAACGGCTGATTTTCGACAAAAGAGATAACACCCCCCCATTACGTCATGCTTCAGAAATGTGGAAAATGGTCCGTTTTCAAATGTTTTATTTTTGAACGTCAGTTCACATTTGTAGGTGGATCATCAGTGTTAGAGCTAAAATTAGCATGTTTAAAGTGATTTTCATGCTTCCAGGGGCTCGGGAAGTTAATTAAATACCATTTGGAGGCATTTAATGTTCGAGCAAAAACGGCTGATTTTCGACAAAAGAGATAACACCCCCCCATTACGTCATGCTTCAGAAATGTGGAAAATGGTCCGTTTTCAAATGTTTTATTTTTGAACGTCAGTTCACATTTGTAGGTGGATCATCAGTGTTAGAGCTAAAATTAGCATGTTTAAAGTGATTTTCATGCTTCCAGGGGCTCGGGAAGTTAATTAAATACCATTTGGAGGCATTTAATGTTCGAGCAAAAACGGCTGATTTTCGACAAAAGAGATAACACCCCCCCATTACGTCATGCTTCAGAAATGTGGAAAATGGTCCGTTTTCAAATGTTTTATTTTTGAACGTCAGTTCACATTTGTAGGTGGATCATCAGTGTTAGAGCTAAAATTAGCATGTTTTAAAGTGATTTTCATGCTTCCAGGGGCTCGGGAAGTTAATTAAATACCATTTGGAGGCATTTAATGTTCGAGCAAAAACGGCTGATTTTCGACAAAAGAGATAACACCCCCATTACGTCATGCTTCAGAAATGTGGAAAATGGTCCGTTTTCAAATGTTTTATTTTTGAACGTCAGTTCACATTTGTAGGTGGATCATCAGTGTTAGAGCTAAAATTAGCATGTTTAAAGGGATTTTCATGCTTCCAGGGGCTCGGGAAGTGAAATAAATACCATTTGGAGGCATTTAATGTTCGAGCAAAAACGGCTGATTTTCGACAAAAGAGATAACACCCCCCCATTACGTCATGCTTCAGAAATGTGGAAAATGGTCCGTTTTCAAATGTTTTATTTTTGAACGTCAGTTCACATTTGTAGGTGGATCATCAGTGTTAGAGCTAAAATTAGCATGTTTAAAGTGATTTTCATGCTTCCAGGGGCCCAAAACACAAGATTTATGGAATGGTTAAAAGTGCATGAAAATGGCCAATTTACTCACTCTGAGTTCTCAAAAAGGGTTTCTTCACCCCGGGAAGTTAATTAAATACCATTTGGAGGCATTTAATGTTCGAGCAAAAACGGCTGATTTTCGACAAAAGAGATAACACCCCCCCATTACGTCATGCTTCAGAAATGTGGAAAATGGTCCGTTTTCAAATGTTTTATTTTTGAACGTCAGTTCACATTTGTAGGTGGATCATCAGTGTTAGAGCTAAAATTAGCATGTTTAAAGTGATTTTCATGCTTCCAGGGGCTCGGGAAGTTAATTAAATACCATTTGGAGGCATTTAATGTTCGAGCAAAAACGGCTGATTTTCGACAAAAGAGATAACACCCCCCCATTACGTCATGCTTCAGAAATGTGGAAAACGGTCCGTTTTCAAATGTTTTATTTTTGAACGTCAGTTCACATTTGTAGGTGGATCATCAGTGTTAGAGCTAAAATTAGCATGTTTAAAGTGATTTTCATGCTTCCAGGCGCCCAAAACACAAGATTTATGGAATGGTTAAAAGTGCATGAAAATGGCCAATTTACTCACTCTGAGTTCTCAAAAAGGGTTTCTTCACCCCGGGAAGTTAATTAAATACCATTTGGAGGCATTTAATGTTCGAGCAAAAACGGCTGATTTTCGACAAAAGAGATAACACCCCCCCATTACGTCATGCTTCAGAAATGTGGAAAATGGTCAGTTTTCAAATGTTTTATTTTTGAACGTCAGTTCACATTTGTAGGTGGATCATCAGTGTTAGAGCTAAAATTAGCATGTTTAAAGTGATTTTCATGCTTCCAGGGGCTCGGGAAGTTAATTAAATACCATTTGGAGGCATTTAATGTTCGAGCAAAAACGGCTGATTTTCGACAAAAGAGATAACACCCCCCCATTACGTCATGCTTCAGAAATGTGGAAAATGGTCCGTTTTCAAATGTTTTATTTTTGAACGTCAGTTCACATTTGTAGGTGGATCATCAGTGTTAGAGCTAAAATTAGCATGTTTAAAGTGATTTTCATGCTTCCAGGGGCTCGGGAAGTTAATTAAATACCATTTGGAGGCATTTAATGTTCGAGCAAAAACGGCTGATTTTCGACAAAAGAGATAACACCCCCCCCATTACGTCATGCTTCAGAAATGTGGAAAATGGTCCGTTTTCAAATGTTTTATTTTGAACGTCAGTTCACATTTGTAGGTGGATCATCAGTGTTAGAGCTAAAATTAGCATGTTTAAAGTGATTTTCATGCTTCCAGGGGCTCGGGAAGTTAATTAAATACCATTTGGAGGCATTTAATGTTCGAGCAAAAACGGCTGATTTTCGACAAAAGAGATAACACCCCCCCATTACGTCATGCTTCAGAAATGTGGAAATGGTCCGTTTTCAAATGTTTTATTTTGAACGTCAGTTCACATTTGTAGGTGGATCATCAGTGTTAGAGCTAAAATTAGCATGTTTAAAGTGATTTTCATGCTTCTAGGGGCCCAAAACACAAGATTTATGGAATGGTTAAAAGTGCATGAAAATGGCCAATTTACTCACTCTGAGTTCTCAAAAAGGGTTTCTTCACCCCGGGAAGTTAATTAAATACCATTTGGAGGCATTTAATGTTCGAGCAAAAACGGCTGATTTTCGACAAAAGAGATAACACCCCCCCATTACGTCATGCTTCAGAAATGTGGAAAATGGTCCGTTTTCAAATGTTTTATTTTTGAACGTCAGTTCACATTTGTAGGTGGATCATCAGTGTTAGAGCTAAAATTAGCATGTTTAAAGTGATTTTCATGCTTCCAGGGGCCCAAAACACAAGATTTATGGAATGGTTAAAAGTGCATGAAAATGGCCAATTTACTCACTCTGAGTTCTCAAAAAGGGTTTCTTCACCCCGGGAAGTTAATTAAATACCATTTGGAGGCATTTAATGTTCGAGCAAAAACGGCTGATTTTCGACAAAAGAGATAACACCCCCCCATTACGTCATGCTTCAGAAATGTGGAAAATGGTCCGTTTTCAAATGTTTTATTTTTGAACGTCAGTTCACATTTGTAGGTGGATCATCAGTGTTAGAGCTAAAATTAGCATGTTTAAAGTGATTTTCATGCTTCCAGGGGCTCGGGAAGTTAATTAAATACCATTTGGAGGCATTTAATGTTCGAGCAAAAACGGCTGATTTTCGACAAAAGAGATAACACCCCCCCATTACGTCATGCTTCAGAAATGTGGAAAACGGTCCGTTTTCAAATGTTTTATTTTTGAACGTCAGTTCACATTTGTAGGTGGATCATCAGTGTTAGAGCTAAAATTAGCATGTTTAAAGTGATTTTCATGCTTCCAGGCGCCCAAAACACAAGATTTATGGAATGGTTAAAAGTGCATGAAAATGGCCAATTTACTCACTCTGAGTTCTCAAAAAGGGTTTCTTCACCCCGGGAAGTTAATTAAATACCATTTGGAGGCATTTAATGTTCGAGCAAAAACGGCTGATTTTCGACAAAAGAGATAACACCCCCCCATTACGTCATGCTTCAGAAATGTGGAAAATGGTCAGTTTTCAAATGTTTTATTTTTGAACGTCAGTTCACATTTGTAGGTGGATCATCAGTGTTAGAGCTAAAATTAGCATGTTTAAAGTGATTTTCATGCTTCCAGGGGCTCGGGAAGTTAATTAAATACCATTTGGAGGCATTTAATGTTCGAGCAAAAACGGCTGATTTTCGACAAAAGAGATAACACCCCCCCATTACGTCATGCTTCAGAAATGTGGAAAATGGTCCGTTTTCAAATGTTTTATTTTTGAACGTCAGTTCACATTTGTAGGTGGATCATCAGTGTTAGAGCTAAAATTAGCATGTTTAAAGTGATTTTCATGCTTCCAGGGGCTCGGGAAGTTAATTAAATACCATTTGGAGGCATTTAATGTTCGAGCAAAAACGGCTGATTTTCGACAAAAGAGATAACACCCCCCCCATTACGTCATGCTTCAGAAATGTGGAAAATGGTCCGTTTTCAAATGTTTTATTTTTGAACGTCAGTTCACATTTGTAGGTGGATCATCAGTGTTAGAGCTAAAATTAGCATGTTTAAAGTGATTTTCATGCTTCCAGGGGCTCGGGAAGTTAATTAAATACCATTTGGAGGCATTTAATGTTCGAGCAAAAACGGCTGATTTTCGACAAAAGAGATAACACCCCCCCATTACGTCATGCTTCAGAAATGTGGAAAATGGTCCGTTTTCAAATGTTTTATTTTTGAACGTCAGTTCACATTTGTAGGTGGATCATCAGTGTTAGAGCTAAAATTAGCATGTTTAAAGTGATTTTCATGCTTCTAGGGGCCCAAAACACAAGATTTATGGAATGGTTAAAAGTGCATGAAAATGGCCAATTTACTCACTCTGAGTTCTCAAAAAGGGTTTCTTCACCCCGGGAAGTTAATTAAATACCATTTGGAGGCATTTAATGTTCGAGCAAAAACGGCTGATTTTCGACAAAAGAGATAACACCCCCCCATTACGTCATGCTTCAGAAATGTGGAAAATGGTCCGTTTTCAAATGTTTTATTTTTGAACGTCAGTTCACATTTGTAGGTGGATCATCAGTGTTAGAGCTAAAATTAGCATGTTTAAAGTGATTTTCATGCTTCCAGGGGCTCGGGAAGTTAATTAAATACCATTTGGAGGCATTTAATGTTCGAGCAAAAACGGCTGATTTTCGACAAAAGAGATAACACCCCCCCATTACGTCATGCTTCAGAAATGTGGAAAATGGTCCGTTTTCAAATGTTTTATTTTTGAACGTCAGTTCACATTTGTAGGTGGATCATCAGTGTTAGAGCTAAAATTAGCATGTTTAAAGTGATTTTCATGCTTCCAGGGGCTCGGGAAGTTAATTAAATACCATTTGGAGGCATTTAATGTTCGAGCAAAAACGGCTGATTTTCGACAAAAGAGATAACACCCCCCCATTACGTCATGCTTCAGAAATGTGGAAAATGGTCCGTTTTCAAATGTTTTATTTTTGAACGTCAGTTCACATTTGTAGGTGGATCATCAGTGTTAGAGCTAAAATTAGCATGTTTAAAGTGATTTTCATGCTTCCAGGGGCTCGGGAAGTTAATTAAATACCATTTGGAGGCATTTACTGTTCGAGCAAAAACGGCTGATTTTCGACAAAAGAGATAACACCCCCCCATTACGTCATGCTTCAGAAATGTGGAAAATGGTCCGTTTTCAAATGTTTTATTTTTGAACGTCAGTTCACATTTGTAGGTGGATCATCAGTGTTAGAGCTAAAATTAGCATGTTTAAAGTGATTTTCATGCTTCCAGGGGCCCAAAACACAAGATTTATGGAATGGTTAAAAGTGCATGAAAATGGCCAATTTACTCACTCTGAGTTCTCAAAAAGGGTTTCTTCACCCCGGGAAGTTAATTAAATACCATTTGGAGGCATTTAATGTTCGAGCAAAAACGGCTGATTTTTGACAAAAGAGATAACACCCCCCCATTACGTCATGCTTCAGAAATGTGGAAAATGGTCCGTTTTCAAATGTTTTATTTTTGAACGTCAGTTCACATTTGTAGGTGGATCATCAGTGTTAGAGCTACAATTAGCATGTTTAAAGTGATTTTCATGCTTCCAGGGGCTCGGGAAGTTAATTAAATACCATTTGGAGGCATTTAATGTTCGAGCAAAAACAGCTGATTTTCGACAAAAGAGATAACACCCCCCCATTACGTCATGCTTCAGAAATGTGGAAAATGGTCCGTTTTCAAATGTTTTATTTTTGAACGTCAGTTCACATTTGTAGGTGGATCATCAGTGTTAGAGCTAAAATTAGCATGTTTAAAGTGATTTTCATGCTTCCAGGGGCCCAAAACACAAGATTTATGGAATGGTTAAAAGTGCATGAAAATGGCCAATTTACTCACTCTGAGTTCTCAAAAAGGGTTTCTTCACCCCGGGAAGTTAATTAAATACCATTTGGAGGCATTTAATGTTCGAGCAAAAACGGCTGATTTTCGACAAAAGAGATAACACCCCCCCATTACGTCATGCTTCAGAAATGTGGAAAATGGTCCGTTTTCAAATGTTTTATTTTTGAACGTCAGTTCACATTTGTAGGTGGATCATCAGTGTTAGAGCTAAAATTAGCATGTTCAAAGTGATTTTCATGCTTCCAGGGGCTCGGGAAGTGAAATAAATACCATTTGGAGGCATTTAATGTTCGAGCAAAAACGGCTGATTTTCGACAAAAGAGATAACACCCCCCCATTACGTCATGCTTCAGAAATGTGGAAAATGGTCCGTTTTCAAATGTTTTATTTTTGAACGTCAGTTCACATTTGTAGGTGGATCATCAGTGTTAGAGCTAAAATTAGCATGTTTAAAGTGATTTTCATGCTTCCAGGGGCTCGGGAAGTGAAATAAATACCATTTGGAGGCATTTAATGTTCGAGCAAAAACGGCTGATTTTCGACAAAAGAGATAACACCCCCCCATTACGTCATGCTTCAGAAATGTGGAAAATGGTCCGTTTTCAAATGTTTTATTTTTGAACGTCAGTTCACATTTGTAGGTGGATCATCAGTGTTAGAGCTAAAATTAGCATGTTCAAAGTGATTTTCATGCTTCCAGGGGCTCGGGAAGTGAAATAAATACCATTTGGAGGCATTTAATGTTCGAGCAAAAACGGCTGATTTTCGACAAAAGAGATAACACCCCCCCATTACGTCATGCTTCAGAAATGTGGAAAATGGTCCGTTTTCAAATGTTTTATTTTTGAACGTCAGTTCACATTTGTAGGTGGATCATCAGTGTTAGAGCTAAAATTAGCATGTTTAAAGTGATTTTCATGCTTCCAGGGGCTCGGGAAGTGAAATAAATACCATTTGGAGGCATTTAATGTTCGAGCAAAAACGGCTGATTTTCGACAAAAGAGATAACACCCCCCCATTACGTCATGCTTCAGAAATGTGGAAAATGGTCCGTTTTCAAATGTTTTATTTTGGAACGTCAGTTCACATTTGTAGGTGGATCATCAGTGTTAGAGCTAAAATTAGCATGTTTAAAGTGATTTTCATGCTTCCAGGGGCCCAAAACACAAGATTTATGGAATGGTTAAAAGTGCATGAAAATGGCCAATTTACTCACTCTGAGTTCTCAAAAAGGGTTTCTTCACCCCGGGAAGTTAATTAAATACCATTTGGAGGCATTTAATGTTCGAGCAAAAACGGCTGATTTTCGACAAAAGAGATAACACCCCCCCATTACGTCATGCTTCAGAAATGTGGAAAATGGTCCGTTTTCAAATGTTTTATTTTTGAACGTCAGTTCACATTTGTAGGTGGATCATCAGTGTTAGAGCTAAAATTAGCATGTTAAAGTGATTTTCATGCTTCCAGGGGCTCGGGAAGTTAATTAAATACCATTTGGAGGCATTTAATGTTCGAGCAAAAACGGCTGATTTTCGACAAAAGAGATAACACCCCCCCATTACGTCATGCTTCAGAAATGTGGAAAATGGTCCGTTTTCAAATGTTTTATTTTTGAACGTCAGTTCACATTTGTAGGTGGATCATCAGTGTTAGAGCTAAAATTAGCATGTTTAAAGTGATTTTCATGCTTCCAGGGGCTCGGGAAGTTAATTAAATACCATTTGGAGGCATTTAATGTTCGAGCAAAAACGGCTGATTTTCGACAAAAGAGATAACACCCCCCCATTACATCATGCTTCAGAAATGTGGAAAATGGTCCGTTTTCAAATGTTTTATTTTTGAACGTCAGTTCACATTTGTAGGTGGATCATCAGTGTTAGAGCTAAAATTAGCATGTTTAAAGTGATTTTCATGCTTCCAGGGGCCCAAAACACAAGATTTATGGAATGGTTAAAAGTGCATGAAAATGGCCAATTTACTCACTCTGAGTTCTCAAAAATGGTTTCTTCACCCCGGGAAGTTAATTAAATACCATTTGGAGGCATTTAATGTTCGAGCAAAAACGGCTGATTTTCGACAAAAGAGATAACACCCCCCCATTACGTCATGCTTCAGAAATGTGGAAAATGGTCCGTTTTCAAATGTTTTATTTTTGAACGTCAGTTCACATTTGTAGGTGGATCATCAGTGTTAGAGCTAAAATTAGCATGTTTAAAGTGATTTTCATGCTTCCAGGGGCTCGGGAAGTTAATTAAATACCATTTGGAGGCATTTAATGTTCGAGCAAAAACGGCTGATTTTCGACAAAAGAGATAACACCCCCCCATTACGTCATGCTTCAGAAATGTGGAAAATGGTCCGTTTTCAAATGTTTTATTTTTGAACGTCAGTTCACATTTGTAGGTGGATCATCAGTGTTAGAGCTAAAATTAGCATGTTTAAAGTGATTTTCATGCTTCCAGGGGCTCGGGAAGTTAATTAAATACCATTTGGAGGCATTTAATGTTCGAGCAAAAACGGCTGATTTTCGACAAAAGAGATAACACCCCCCCATTACGTCATGCTTCAGAAATGTGGAAAATGGTCCGTTTTCAAATGTTTTATTTTTGAACGTCAGTTCACATTTGTAGGTGGATCATCAGTGTTAGAGCTAAAATTAGCATGTTAAAGTGATTTTCATGCTTCCAGGGGCTCGGGAAGTTAATTAAATACCATTTGGAGGCATTTAATGTTCGAGCAAAAACGGCTGATTTTCGACAAAAGAGATAACACCCCCCCATTACGTCATGCTTCAGAAATGTGGAAAATGGTCCGTTTTCAAATGTTTTATTTTTGAACGTCAGTTCACATTTGTAGGTGGATCATCAGTGTTAGAGCTAAAATTAGCATGTTTAAAGTGATTTTCATGCTTCCAGGGGCTCGGGAAGTTAATTAAATACCATTTGGAGGCATTTAATGTTCGAGCAAAAACGGCTGATTTTCGACAAAAGAGATAACACCCCCCCATTACATCATGCTTCAGAAATGTGGAAAATGGTCCGTTTTCAAATGTTTTATTTTTGAACGTCAGTTCACATTTGTAGGTGGATCATCAGTGTTAGAGCTAAAATTAGCATGTTTAAAGTGATTTTCATGCTTCCAGGGGCCCAAAACACAAGATTTATGGAATGGTTAAAAGTGCATGAAAATGGCCAATTTACTCACTCTGAGTTCTCAAAAATGGTTTCTTCACCCCGGGAAGTTAATTAAATACCATTTGGAGGCATTTAATGTTCGAGCAAAAACGGCTGATTTTCGACAAAAGAGATAACACCCCCCCATTACGTCATGCTTCAGAAATGTGGAAAATGGTCCGTTTTCAAATGTTTTATTTTTGAACGTCAGTTCACATTTGTAGGTGGATCATCAGTGTTAGAGCTAAAATTAGCATGTTTAAAGTGATTTTCATGCTTCCAGGGGCTCGGGAAGTTAATTAAATACCATTTGGAGGCATTTAATGTTCGAGCAAAAACGGCTGATTTTCGACAAAAGAGATAACACCCCCCCATTACGTCATGCTTCAGAAATGTGGAAAATGGTCCGTTTTCAAATGTTTTATTTTTGAACGTCAGTTCACATTTGTAGGTGGATCATCAGTGTTAGAGCTAAAATTAGCATGTTTAAAGTGATTTTCATGCTTCCAGGGGCTCGGGAAGTTAATTAAATACCATTTGGAGGCATTTAATGTTCGAGCAAAAACGGCTGATTTTCGACAAAAGAGATAACACCCCCCCATTACGTCATGCTTCAGAAATGTGGAAAATGGTCCGTTTTCAAATGTTTTATTTTTGAACGTCAGTTCACATTTGTAGGTGGATCATCAGTGTTAGAGCTAAAATTAGCATGTTTAAAGTGATTTTCATGCTTCCAGGGGCTCGGGAAGTTAATTAAATACCATTTGGAGGCATTTAATGTTCGAGCAAAAACTGCTGATTTTCGACAAAAGAGATAACACCCCCCCATTACGTCATGCTTCAGAAATGTGGAAAATGGTCCGTTTTCAAATGTTTTATTTTTGAACGTCAGTTCACATTTGTAGGTGGATCATCAGTGTTAGAGCTAAAATTAGCATGTTTAAAGTGATTTTCATGCTTCCAGGGGCCCAAAACACAAGATTTATGGAATGGTTAAAAGTGCATGAAAATGGCCAATTTACTCACTCTGAGTTCTCAAAAAGGGTTTCTTCACCCCGGGAAGTTAATTAAATACCATTTGGAGGCATTTAATGTTCGAGCAAAAACGGCTGATTTTCGACAAAAGAGATAACACCCCCCCATTACGTCATGCTTCAGAAATGTGGAAAATGGTCCGTTTTCAAATGTTTTATTTTTGAACGTCAGTTCACATTTGTAGGTGGATCATCAGTGTTAGAGCTAAAATTAGCATGTTTAAAGTGATTTTCATGCTTCCAGGGGCCCAAAACACAAGATTTCTGGAATGGTTAAAAGTGCATGAAAATGGCAAATTTACTCACTCTGAGTTCTCAAAAAGGGTTTCTTCACCCCGGGAAGTTAATTAAATACCATTTGGAGGCATTTAATGTTCGAGCAAAAACGGCTGATTATCGACAAAAGAGATAACACCCCCCCATTACGTCATGCTTCAGAAATGTGGAAAATGGTCCGTTTTCAAATGTTTTATTTTTGAACGTCAGTTCACATTTGTAGGTGGATCATCAGTGTTAGAGCTAAAATTAGCATGTTTAAAGTGATTTTCATGCTTCCAGGGGCTCGGGAAGTGAAATAAATACCATTTGGAGGCATTTAATGTTCGAGCAAAAACGGCTGATTTTCGACAAAAGAGATAACACCCCCCCATTACGTCATGCTTCAGAAATGTGGAAAATGGTCCGTTTTCAAATGTTTTATTTTTGAACGTCAGTTCACATTTGTAGTTGGATCATCAGTGTTAGAGCTAAAATTAGCATGTTCAAAGTGATTTTCATGCTTCCAGGGGCTCGGGAAGTGAAATAAATACCATTTGGAGGCATTTAATGTTCGAGCAAAAATGGCTGATTTTCGACAAAAGAGATAACACCCCCCCATTACGTCATGCTTCAGAAATGTGGAAAATGGTCCGTTTTCAAATGTTTTATTTTTGAACGTCAGTTCACATTTGTAGGTGGATCATCAGTGTTAGAGCTAAAATTAGCATGTTTAAAGTGATTTTCATGCTTCCAGGGGCTCGGGAAGTGAAATAAATACCATTTGGAGGCATTTAATGTTCGAGCAAAAACGGCTGATTTTCGACAAAAGAGATAACACCCCCCCATTACGTCATGCTTCAGAAATGTGGAAAATGGTCCGTTTTCAAATGTTTTATTTTGGAACGTCAGTTCACATTTGTAGGTGGATCATCAGTGTTAGAGCTAAAATTAGCATGTTTAAAGTGATTTTCATGCTTCCAGGGGCCCAAAACACAAGATTTATGGAATGGTTAAAAGTGCATGAAAATGGCCAATTTACTCACTCTGAGTTCTCAAAAAGGGTTTCTTCACCCCGGGAAGTTAATTAAATACCATTTGGAGGCATTTAATGTTCGAGCAAAAACGGCTGATTTTCGACAAAAGAGATAACACCCCCCCATTACGTCATGCTTCAGAAATGTGGAAAATGGTCCGTTTTCAAATGTTTTATTTTTGAACGTCAGTTCACATTTGTAGGTGGATCATCAGTGTTAGAGCTAAAATTAGCATGTTTAAAGTGATTTTCATGCTTCCAGGGGCTCGGGAAGTTAATTAAATACCATTTGGAGGCATTTAATGTTCGAGCAAAAACGGCTGATTTTCGACAAAAGAGATAACACCCCCCCATTACGTCATGCTTCAGAAATGTGGAAAATGGTCCGTTTTCAAATGTTTTATTTTTGAACGTCAGTTCACATTTGTAGGTGGATCATCAGTGTTAGAGCTAAAATTAGCATGTTTAAAGTGATTTTCATGCTTCCAGGGGCTCGGGAAGTTAATTAAATACCATTTGGAGGCATTTAATGTTCGAGCAAAAACGGCTGATTTTCGACAAAAGAGATAACACCCCCCCATTACATCATGCTTCAGAAATGTGGAAAATGGTCCGTTTTCAAATGTTTTATTTTTGAACGTCAGTTCACATTTGTAGGTGGATCATCAGTGTTAGAGCTAAAATTAGCATGTTTAAAGTGATTTTCATGCTTCCAGGGGCCCAAAACACAAGATTTATGGAATGGTTAAAAGTGCATGAAAATGGCCAATTTACTCACTCTGAGTTCTCAAAAATGGTTTCTTCACCCCGGGAAGTTAATTAAATACCATTTGGAGGCATTTAATGTTCGAGCAAAAACGGCTGATTTTCGACAAAAGAGATAACACCCCCCCATTACGTCATGCTTCAGAAATGTGGAAAATGGTCCGTTTTCAAATGTTTTATTTTTGAACGTCAGTTCACATTTGTAGGTGGATCATCAGTGTTAGAGCTACAATTAGCATGTTTAAAGTGATTTTCATGCTTCCAGGGGCTCGGGAAGTTAATTAAATACCATTTGGAGGCATTTAATGTTCGAGCAAAAACGGCTGATTTTCGACAAAAGAGATAACACCCCCCCATTACGTCATGCTTCAGAAATGTGGAAAATGGTCCGTTTTCAAATGTTTTATTTTTGAACGTCAGTTCACATTTGTAGGTGGATCATCAGTGTTAGAGCTAAAATTAGCATGTTTAAAGTGATTTTCATGCTTCCAGGGGCCCAAAACACAAGATTTATGGAATGGTTAAAAGTGCATGAAAATGGCCAATTTACTCACTCTGAGTTCTCAAAAAGGGTTTCTTCACCCCGGGAAGTTAATTAAATACCATTTGGAGGCATTTAATGTTCGAGCAAAAACGGCTGATTTTCGACAAAAGAGATAACACCCCCCCATTACGTCATGCTTCAGAAATGTGGAAAATGGTCCGTTTTCAAATGTTTTATTTTTGAACGTCAGTTCACATTTGTAGGTGGATCATCAGTGTTAGAGCTAAAATTAGCATGTTTAAAGTGATTTTCATGCTTCCAGGGGCTCGGGAAGTGAAATAAATACCATTTGGAGGCATTTAATGTTCGAGCAAAAACGGCTGATTTTCGACAAAAGAGATAACA
Organism: Lissotriton vulgaris; assembly: GCF_964263255.1. Classification (NCBI taxonomy): domain Eukaryota; kingdom Metazoa; phylum Chordata; class Amphibia; order Caudata; family Salamandridae; genus Lissotriton; species Lissotriton vulgaris. Next base: position 13,580 of record NW_028244783.1, read on the forward strand.
CCCCCCCATTACGTCATGCTTCAGAAATGTGGAAAATGGTCCGTTTTCAAATGTTTTATTTTTGAACGTCAGTTCACATTTGTAGGTGGATCATCAGTGTTAGAGCTAAAATTAGCATGTTTAAAGTGATTTTCATGCTTCCAGGGGCTCGGGAAGTGAAATAAATACCATTTGGAGGCATTTAATGTTCGAGCAAAAACGGCTGATTTTCGACAAAAGAGATAACACCCCCCCATTACGTCATGCTTCAGAAATGTGGAAAATGGTCCGTTTTCAAATGTTTTATTTTTGAACGTCAGTTCACATTTGTAGGTGGATCATCAGTGTTAGAGCTAAAATTAGCATGTTCAAAGTGATTTTCATGCTTCCAGGGGCTCGGGAAGTGAAATAAATACCATTTGGAGGCATTTAATGTTCGAGCAAAAACGGCTGATTTTCGACAAAAGAGATAACACCCCCCCATTACGTCATGCTTCAGAAATGTGGAAAATGGTCCGTTTTCAAATGTTTTATTTTTGAACGTCAGTTCACATTTGTAGGTGGATCATCAGTGTTAGAGCTAAAATTAGCATGTTTAAAGTGATTTTCATGCTTCCAGGGGCTCGGGAAGTGAAATAAATACCATTTGGAGGCATTTAATGTTCGAGCAAAAACGGCTGATTTTCGACAAAAGAGATAACACCCCCCCATTACGTCATGCTTCAGAAATGTGGAAAATGGTCCGTTTTCAAATGTTTTATTTTGGAACGTCAGTTCACATTTGTAGGTGGATCATCAGTGTTAGAGCTAAAATTAGCATGTTTAAAGTGATTTTCATGCTTCCAGGGGCCCAAAACACAAGATTTATGGAATGGTTAAAAGTGCATGAAAATGGCCAATTTACTCACTCTGAGTTCTCAAAAAGGGTTTCTTCACCCCGGGAAGTTAATTAAATACCATTTGGAGGCATTTAATGTTCGAGCAAAAACGGCTGATTTTCGACAAAAGAGATAACACCCCCCCATTACGTCATGCTTCAGAAATGTGGAAAATGGTCCGTTTTCAAATGTTTTATTTTTGAACGTCAGTTCACATTTGTAGGTGGATCATCAGTGTTAGAGCTAAAATTAGCATGTTTAAAGTGATTTTCATGCTTCCAGGGGCTCGGGAAGTTAATTAAATACCATTTGGAGGCATTTAATGTTCGAGCAAAAACGGCTGATTTTCGACAAAAGAGATAACACCCCCCCATTACGTCATGCTTCAGAAATGTGGAAAATGGTCCGTTTTCAAATGTTTTATTTTTGAACGTCAGTTCACATTTGTAGGTGGATCATCAGTGTTAGAGCTAAAATTAGCATGTTTAAAGTGATTTTCATGCTTCCAGGGGCTCGGGAAGTTAATTAAATACCATTTGGAGGCATTTAATGTTCGAGCAAAAACGGCTGATTTTCGACAAAAGAGATAACACCCCCCCATTACATCATGCTTCAGAAATGTGGAAAATGGTCCGTTTTCAAATGTTTTATTTTTGAACGTCAGTTCACATTTGTAGGTGGATCATCAGTGTTAGAGCTAAAATTAGCATGTTTAAAGTGATTTTCATGCTTCCAGGGGCCCAAAACACAAGATTTATGGAATGGTTAAAAGTGCATGAAAATGGCCAATTTACTCACTCTGAGTTCTCAAAAATGGTTTCTTCACCCCGGGAAGTTAATTAAATACCATTTGGAGGCATTTAATGTTCGAGCAAAAACGGCTGATTTTCGACAAAAGAGATAACACCCCCCCATTACGTCATGCTTCAGAAATGTGGAAAATGGTCCGTTTTCAAATGTTTTATTTTTGAACGTCAGTTCACATTTGTAGGTGGATCATCAGTGTTAGAGCTACAATTAGCATGTTTAAAGTGATTTTCATGCTTCCAGGGGCTCGGGAAGTTAATTAAATACCATTTGGAGGCATTTAATGTTCGAGCAAAAACGGCTGATTTTCGACAAAAGAGATAACACCCCCCCATTACGTCATGCTTCAGAAATGTGGAAAATGGTCCGTTTTCAAATGTTTTATTTTTGAACGTCAGTTCACATTTGTAGGTGGATCATCAGTGTTAGAGCTAAAATTAGCATGTTTAAAGTGATTTTCATGCTTCCAGGGGCCCAAAACACAAGATTTATGGAATGGTTAAAAGTGCATGAAAATGGCCAATTTACTCACTCTGAGTTCTCAAAAAGGGTTTCTTCACCCCGGGAAGTTAATTAAATACCATTTGGAGGCATTTAATGTTCGAGCAAAAACGGCTGATTTTCGACAAAAGAGATAACACCCCCCCATTACGTCATGCTTCAGAAATGTGGAAAATGGTCCGTTTTCAAATGTTTTATTTTTGAACGTCAGTTCACATTTGTAGGTGGATCATCAGTGTTAGAGCTAAAATTAGCATGTTTAAAGTGATTTTCATGCTTCCAGGGGCCCAAAACACAAGATTTCTGGAATGGTTAAAAGTGCATGAAAATGGCAAATTTACTCACTCTGAGTTCTCAAAAAGGGTTTCTTCACCCCGGGAAGTTAATTAAATACCATTTGGAGGCATTTAATGTTCGAGCAAAAACGGCTGATTATCGACAAAAGAGATAACACCCCCCCATTACGTCATGCTTCAGAAATGTGGAAAATGGTCCGTTTTCAAATGTTTTATTTTTGAACGTCAGTTCACATTTGTAGGTGGATCATCAGTGTTAGAGCTAAAATTAGCATGTTTAAAGTGATTTTCATGCTTCCAGGGGCTCGGGAAGTGAAATAAATACCATTTGGAGGCATTTAATGTTCGAGCAAAAACGGCTGATTTTCGACAAAAGAGATAACACCCCCCCATTACGTCATGCTTCAGAAATGTGGAAAATGGTCCGTTTTCAAATGTTTTATTTTTGAACGTCAGTTCACATTTGTAGGTGGATCATCAGTGTTAGAGCTAAAATTAGCATGTTTAAAGTGATTTTCATGCTTCCAGGGGCCCAAAACACAAGATTTATGGAATGGTTAAAAGTGCATGAAAATGGCCAATTTACTCACTCTGAGTTCTCAAAAAGGGTTTCTTCACCCCGGGAAGTTAATTAAATACCATTTGGAGGCATTTAATGTTCGAGCAAAAACGGCTGATTTTCGACAAAAGAGATAACACCCCCCCATTACGTCATGCTTCAGAAATGTGGAAAATGGTCCGTTTTCAAATGTTTTATTTTTGAACGTCAGTTCACATTTGTAGGTGGATCATCAGTGTTAGAGCTAAAATTAGCATGTTTAAAGTGATTTTCATGCTTCCAGGGGCTCGGGAAGTGAAATAAATACCATTTGGAGGCATTTAATGTTCGAGCAAAAACGGCTGATTTTCGACAAAAGAGATAACACCCCCCCATTACGTCATGCTTCAGAAATGTGGAAAATGGTCCGTTTTCAAATGTTTTATTTTTGAACGTCAGTTCACATTTGTAGGTGGATCATCAGTGTTAGAGCTAAAATTAGCATGTTTAAAGTGATTTTCATGCTTCCAGGGGCTCGGGAAGTGAAATAAATACCATTTGGAGGCATTTAATGTTCGAGCAAAAACGGCTGATTTTCGACAAAAGAGATAACACCCCCCCATTACGTCATGCTTCAGAAATGTGGAAAATGGTCCGTTTTCAAATGTTTTATTTTTGAACGTCAGTTCACATTTGTAGGTGGATCATCAGTGTTAGAGCTAAAATTAGCATGTTCAAAGTGATTTTCATGCTTCCAGGGGCTCGGGAAGTGAAATAAATACCATTTGGAGGCATTTAATGTTCGAGCAAAAACGGCTGATTTTCGACAAAAGAGATAACACCCCCCCATTACGTCATGCTTCAGAAATGTGGAAAATGGTCCGTTTTCAAATGTTTTATTTTTGAACGTCAGTTCACATTTGTAGGTGGATCATCAGTGTTAGAGCTAAAATTAGCATGTTTAAAGTGATTTTCATGCTTCCAGGGGCTCGGGAAGTGAAATAAATACCATTTGGAGGCATTTAATGTTCGAGCAAAAACGGCTGATTTTCGACAAAAGAGATAACACCCCCCCATTACGTCATGCTTCAGAAATGTGGAAAATGGTCCGTTTTCAAATGTTTTATTTTGGAACGTCAGTTCACATTTGTAGGTGGATCATCAGTGTTAGAGCTAAAATTAGCATGTTTAAAGTGATTTTCATGCTTCCAGGGGCCCAAAACACAAGATTTATGGAATGGTTAAAAGTGCATGAAAATGGCCAATTTACTCACTCTGAGTTCTCAAAAAGGGTTTCTTCACCCCGGGAAGTTAATTAAATACCATTTGGAGGCATTTAATGTTCGAGCAAAAACGGCTGATTTTCGACAAAAGAGATAACACCCCCCCATTACGTCATGCTTCAGAAATGTGGAAAATGGTCCGTTTTCAAATGTTTTATTTTTGAACGTCAGTTCACATTTGTAGGTGGATCATCAGTGTTAGAGCTAAAATTAGCATGTTTAAAGTGATTTTCATGCTTCCAGGGGCTCGGGAAGTTAATTAAATACCATTTGGAGGCATTTAATGTTCGAGCAAAAACGGCTGATTTTCGACAAAAGAGATAACACCCCCCCATTACGTCATGCTTCAGAAATGTGGAAAATGGTCCGTTTTCAAATGTTTTATTTTTGAACGTCAGTTCACATTTGTAGGTGGATCATCAGTGTTAGAGCTAAAATTAGCATGTTTAAAGTGATTTTCATGCTTCCAGGGGCTCGGGAAGTTAATTAAATACCATTTGGAGGCATTTAATGTTCGAGCAAAAACGGCTGATTTTCGACAAAAGAGATAACACCCCCCCATTACATCATGCTTCAGAAATGTGGAAAATGGTCCGTTTTCAAATGTTTTATTTTTGAACGTCAGTTCACATTTGTAGGTGGATCATCAGTGTTAGAGCTAAAATTAGCATGTTTAAAGTGATTTTCATGCTTCCAGGGGCCCAAAACACAAGATTTATGGAATGGTTAAAAGTGCATGAAAATGGCCAATTTACTCACTCTGAGTTCTCAAAAATGGTTTCTTCACCCCGGGAAGTTAATTAAATACCATTTGGAGGCATTTAATGTTCGAGCAAAAACGGCTGATTTTCGACAAAAGAGATAACACCCCCCCATTACGTCATGCTTCAGAAATGTGGAAAATGGTCCGTTTTCAAATGTTTTATTTTTGAACGTCAGTTCACATTTGTAGGTGGATCATCAGTGTTAGAGCTAAAATTAGCATGTTTAAAGTGATTTTCATGCTTCCAGGGGCTCGGGAAGTTAATTAAATACCATTTGGAGGCATTTAATGTTCGAGCAAAAACGGCTGATTTTCGACAAAAGAGATAACACCCCCCCATTACGTCATGCTTCAGAAATGTGGAAAATGGTCCGTTTTCAAATGTTTTATTTTTGAACGTCAGTTCACATTTGTAGGTGGATCATCAGTGTTAGAGCTAAAATTAGCATGTTTAAAGTGATTTTCATGCTTCCAGGGGCTCGGGAAGTTAATTAAATACCATTTGGAGGCATTTAATGTTCGAGCAAAAACGGCTGATTTTCGACAAAAGAGATAACACCCCCCCATTACGTCATGCTTCAGAAATGTGGAAAATGGTCCGTTTTCAAATGTTTTATTTTTGAACGTCAGTTCACATTTGTAGGTGGATCATCAGTGTTAGAGCTAAAATTAGCATGTTTAAAGTGATTTTCATGCTTCCAGGGGCTCGGGAAGTTAATTAAATACCATTTGGAGGCATTTAATGTTCGAGCAAAAACGGCTGATTTTCGACAAAAGAGATAACACCCCCCCATTACGTCATGCTTCAGAAATGTGGAAAATGGTCCGTTTTCAAATGTTTTATTTTTGAACGTCAGTTCACATTTGTAGGTGGATCATCAGTGTTAGAGCTAAAATTAGCATGTTTAAAGTGATTTTCATGCTTCCAGGGGCCCAAAACACAAGATTTATGGAATGGTTAAAAGTGCATGAAAATGGCCAATTTACTCACTCTGAGTTCTCAAAAAGGGTTTCTTCACCCCGGGAAGTTAATTAAATACCATTTGGAGGCATTTAATGTTCGAGCAAAAACGGCTGATTTTCGACAAAAGAGATAACACCCCCCCATTACGTCATGCTTCAGAAATGTGGAAAATGGTCCGTTTTCAAATGTTTTATTTTTGAACGTCAGTTCACATTTGTAGGTGGATCATCAGTGTTAGAGCTAAAATTAGCATGTTTAAAGTGATTTTCATGCTTCCAGGGGCTCGGGAAGTTAATTAAATACCATTTGGAGGCATTTAATGTTCGAGCAAAAACGGCTGATTTTCGACAAAAGAGATAACACCCCCCCATTACGTCATGCTTCAGAAATGTGGAAAATGGTCCGTTTTCAAATGTTTTATTTTTGAACGTCAGTTCACATTTGTAGGTGGATCATCCGTGTTAGAGCTAAAATTAGCATGTTTAAAGTGATTTTCATGCTTCCAGGGGCCCAAAACACAAGATTTCTGGAATGGTTAAAAGTGCATGAAAATGGCAAATTTACTCACTCTGAGTTCTCAAAAAGGGTTTCTTCACCCCGGGAAGTTAATTAAATACCATTTGGAGGCATTTAATGTTCGAGCAAAAACGGCTGATTATCGACAAAAGAGATAACACCCACCCATTACGTCATGCTTCAGAAATGTGGAAAATGGTCCGTTTTCAAATGTTTTATTTTTGAACGTCAGTTCACATTTGTAGGTGGATCATCAGTGTTAGAGCTAAAATTAGCATGTTTAAAGTGATTTTCATGCTTCCAGGGGCTCGGGAAGTGAAATAAATACCATTTGGAGGCATTTAATGTTCGAGCAAAAACGGCTGATTTTCGACAAAAGAGATAACACCCCCCCATTACGTCATGCTTCAGAAATGTGGAAAATGGTCCGTTTTCAAATGTTTTATTTTTGAACGTCAGTTCACATTTGTAGGTGGATCATCAGTGTTAGAGCTAAAATTAGCATGTTTAAAGTGATTTTCATGCTTCCAGGGGCCCAAAACACAAGATTTATGGAATGGTTAAAAGTGCATGAAAATGGCCAATTTACTCACTCTGAGTTCTCAAAAAGGGTTTCTTCACCCCGGGAAGTTAATTAAATACCATTTGGAGGCATTTAATGTTCGAGCAAAAACGGCTGATTTTCGACAAAAGAGATAACACCCCCCCATTACGTCATGCTTCAGAAATGTGGAAAATGGTCCGTTTTCAAATGTTTTATTTTTGAACGTCAGTTCACATTTGTAGGTGGATCATCAGTGTTAGAGCTAAAATTAGCATGTTTAAAGTGATTTTCATGCTTCCAGGGGCCCAAAACACAAGATTTATGGAATGGTTAAAAGTGCATGAAAATGGCCAATTTACTCACTCTGAGTTCTCAAAAAGGGTTTCTTCACCCCGGGAAGTTAATTAAATACCATTTGGAGGCATTTAATGTTCGAGCAAAAACGGCTGATTTTCGACAAAAGAGATAACACCCCCCCATTACGTCATGCTTCAGAAATGTGGAAAATGGTCCGTTTTCAAATGTTTTATTTTTGAACGTCAGTTCACATTTGTAGGTGGATCATCAGTGTTAGAGCTAAAATTAGCATGTTTAAAGTGATTTTCATGCTTCCAGGGGCTCGGGAAGTTAATTAAATACCATTTGGAGGCATTTAATGTTCGAGCAAAAACGGCTGATTTTCGACAAAAGAGATAACACCCCCCCATTACGTCATGCTTCAGAAATGTGGAAAATGGTCCGTTTTCAAATGTTTTATTTTTGAACGTCAGTTCACATTTGTAGGAAGATCATCAGTGTTAGAGCTAAAATTAGCATGTTTAAAGTGATTTTCATGCTTCCAGGGGCTCGGGAAGTTAATTAAATACCATTTGGAGGCATTTAATGTTCGAGCAAAAACGGCTGATTTTCGACAAAAGAGATAACACCCCCCCCATTACGTCATGCTTCAGAAATGTGGAAAATGGTCCGTTTTCAAATGTTTTATTTTTGAACGTCAGTTCACATTTGTAGGTGGATCATCAGTGTTAGAGCTAAAATTAGCATGTTTAAAGTGATTTTCATGCTTCCAGGGGCCCAAAACACAAGATTTATGGAATGGTTAAAAGTGCATGAAAATGGCCAATTTACTCACTCTGAGTTCTCAAAAAGGGTTTCTTCACCCCGGGAAGTTAATTAAATACCATTTGGAGGCATTTAATGTTCGAGCAAAAACGGCTGATTTTCGACAAAAGAGATAACACCCCCCCATTACGTCATGCTTCAGAAATGTGGAAAATGGTCCGTTTTCAAATGTTTTATTTTTGAACGTCAGTTCACATTTGTAGGTGGATCATCAGTGTTAGAGCTAAAATTAGCATGTTTAAAGTGATTTTCATGCTTCCAGGGGCCCAAAACACAAGATTTATGGAATGGTTAAAAGTGCATGAAAATGGCCAATTTACTCACTCTGAGTTCTCAAAAAGGGTTTCTTCACCCCAGGAAGGTAATTAAATACCATTTGGAGGCATTTAATGTTCGAGCAAAAACGGCTGATTTTCGACAAAAGAGATAACACCCCCCCATTACGTCATGCTTCAGAAATGTGGAAAATGGTCCGTTTTCAAATGTTTTATTTTTGAACGTCAGTTCACATTTGTAGGTGGATCATCAGTGTTAGAGCTAAAATTAGCATGTTTAAAGTGATTTTCATGCTTCCAGGGGCTCGGGAAGTTAATTAAATACCATTTGGAGGCATTTAATGTTCGAGCAAAAACGGCTGATTTTCGACAAAAGAGATAACACCCCCCCATTACGTCATGCTTCAGAAATGTGGAAAATGGTCCGTTTTCAAATGTTTTATTTTTGAACGTCAGTTCACATTTGTAGGTGGATCATCAGTGTTAGAGCTAAAATTAGCATGTTTAAAGTGATTTTCATGCTTCCAGGGGCCCAAAACACAAGATTTATGGAATGGTTAAAAGTGCATGAAAATGGCCAATTTACTCACTCTGAGTTCTCAAAAAGGGTTTCTTCACCCCGGGAAGTGAAATAAATACCATTTGGAGGCATTTAATGTTCGAGCAAAAACGGCTGATTTTCGACAAAAGAGATAACACCCCCCCATTACGTCATGCTTCAGTAATGTGGAAAATGGTCCGTTTTCAAATGTTTTATTTTTGAACGTCAGTTCACATTTGTAGGTGGATCATCAGTGTTAGAGCTAAAATTAGCATGTTTAAAGTGATTTTCATGCTTCCAGGGGCTCGGGAAGTTAATTAAATACCATTTGGAGGCATTTAATGTTCGAGCAAAAACGGCTGATTTTCGACAAAAGAGATAACACCCCCCCATTACGTCATGCTTCAGAAATGTGGAAAATGGTCCGTTTTCAAATGTTTTATTTTTGAACGTCAGTTCACATTTGTAGGTGGATCATCAGTGTTAGAGCTAAAATTAGCATGTTTAAAGTGATTTTCATGCTTCCAGGGGCCCAAAACACAAGATTTCTGGAATGGTTAAAAGTGCATGAAAATGGCAAATTTACTCACTCTGAGTTCTCAAAAAGGGTTTCTTCACCCCGGGAAGTTAATTAAATACCATTTGGAGGCATTTAATGTTCGAGCAAAAACGGCTGATTATCGACAAAAGAGATAACACCCCCCCATTACGTCATGCTTCAGAAATGTGGAAAATGGTCCGTTTTCAAATGTTTTATTTTTGAACGTCAGTTCACATTTGTAGGTGGATCATCAGTGTTAGAGCTAAAATTAGCATGTTTAAAGTGATTTTCATGCTTCCAGGGGCTCGGGAAGTGAAATAAATACCATTTGGAGGCATTTAATGTTCGAGCAAAAACGGCTGATTTTCGACAAAAGAGATAACACCCCCCCATTACGTCATGCTTCAGAAATGTGGAAAATGGTCCGTTTTCAAATGTTTTATTTTTGAACGTCAGTTCACATTTGTAGGTGGATCATCAGTGTTAGAGCTAAAATTAGCATGTTTAAAGTGATTTTCATGCTTCCAGGGGCTCGGGAAGTGAAATAAATACCATTTGGAGGCATTTAATGTTCGATCAAAAACGGCTGATTTTCGACAAAAGAGATAACACCCCCCCATTACGTCATGCTTCAGAAATGTGGAAAATGGTCCGTTTTCAAATGTTTTATTTTTGAACGTCAGTTCACATTTGTAGGTGGATCATCAGTGTTAGAGCTAAAATTAGCATGTTTAAAGTGATTTTCATGCTTCCAGGGGCCCAAAACACAAGATTTATGGAATGGGTAAAAGTGCATGAAAATGGCCAATTTACTCACTCTGAGTTCTCAAAAAGGGTTTCTTCACCCCGGGAAGTTAATTAAATACCATTTGGAGGCATTTAATGTTCGAGCAAAAACGGCTGATTTTCGACAAAAGAGATAACACCCCCCCATTACGTCATGCTTCAGAAATGTGGAAAATGGTCCGTTTTCAAATGTTTTATTTTTGAACGTCAGTTCACATTTGTAGGTGGATCATCAGTGTTAGAGCTAAAATTAGCATGTTTAAAGTGATTTTCATGCTTCCAGGGGCCCAAAACACAAGATTTATGGAATGGTTAAAAGTGCATGAAAATGGCCAATTTACTCACTCTGAGTTCTCAAAAAGGGTTTCTTCACCCCGGGAAGTTAATTAAATACCATTTGGAGGCATTTAATGTTCGAGCAAAAACGGCTGATTTTCGACAAAAGAGATAACACCCCCCCATTACGTCATGCTTCAGAAATGTGGAAAATGGTCCGTTTTCAAATGTTTTATTTTTGAACGTCAGTTCACATTTGTAGGTGGATCATCAGTGTTAGAGCTAAAATTAGCATGTTTAAAGTGATTTTCATGCTTCCAGGGGCTCGGGAAGTGAAATAAATACCATTTGGAGGCATTTAATGTTCGAGCAAAAACGGCTGATTTTCGACAAAAGAGATAACACCCCCCCATTACGTCATGCTTCAGAAATGTGGAAAATGGTCCGTTTTCAAATGTTTTATTTTTGAACGTCAGTTCACATTTGTAGGTGGATCATCAGTGTTAGAGCTAAAATTAGCATGTTTAAAGTGATTTTCATGCTTCCAGGGGCTCGGGAAGTGAAATAAATACCATTTGGAGGCATTTAATGTTCGAGCAAAAACGGCTGATTTTCGACAAAAGAGATAACACCCCCCCCATTACGTCATGCTTCAGAAATGTGGAAAATGGTCCGTTTTCAAATGTTTTATTTTTGAACGTCAGTTCACATTTGTAGGTGGATCATCAGTGTTAGAGCTAAAATTAGCACGTTTAAAGTGATTTTCATGCTTCCAGGGGCCCAAAACACAAGATTTATGGAATGGTTAAAAGTGCATGAAAATGGCCAATTTACTCACTCTGAGTTCTCAAAGAGGGTTTCTTCACCCCGGGAAGTTAATTAAATACCATTTGGAGGCATTTAATGTTCGAACAAAAACGGCTGATTTTCGACAAAAGAGATAACACCCCCCCATTACGTCATGCTTCAGAAATGTGGAAAATGGTCCGTTTTCAAATGTTTTATTTTTGAACGTCAGTTCACATTTGTAGGTGGATCATCAGTGTTAGAGCTAAAATTAGCATGTTTAAAGTGATTTTCATGCTTCCAGGGGCCCAAAACACAAGATTTATGGAATGGTTAAAAGTGCATGAAAATGGCCAATTTACTCACTCTGAGTTCTCAAAAAGGGTTTCTTCACCCCGGGAAGTTAATTAAATACCATTTGGAGGCATTTAATGTTCGAGCAAAAACGGCTGATTTTCGACAAAAGAGATAACACCCCCCCATTACGTCATGCTTCAGAAATGTGGAAAATGGTCCGTTTTCAAATGTTTTATTTTTGAACGTCAGTTCACATTTGTAGGTGGATCATCAGAGTTAGAGCTAAAATTAGCATGTTTAAAGTGATTTTCATGCTTCCAGGGGCTCGGGAAGTGAAATAAATACCATTTGGAGGTATTTAATGTTCGAGCAAAAACGGCTGATTTTCGACAAAAGAGATAACACCCCCCCATTACGTCATGCTTCAGAAATGTGGAAAATGGTCCGTTTTCAAATGTTTTATTTTTGAACGTCAGTTCACATTTGTAGGTGGATCATCAGTGTTAGAGCTAAAATTAGCATGTTTAAAGTGATTTTCATGCTTCCAGGGGCTCGGGAAGTGAAATAAATACCATTTGGAGGCATTTAATGTTCGAGCAAAAACGGCTGATTTTCGACAAAAGAGATAACACCCCCCCATTACGTCATGCTTCAGAAATGTGGAAAATGGTCCGTTTTCAAATGTTTTATTTTTGAACGTCAGTTCACATTTGTAGGTGGATCATCAGTGTTAGAGCTAAAATTAGCATGTTTAAAGTGATTTTCATGCTTCCAGGGGCCCAAAACACAAGATTTATGGAATGGTTAAAAGTGCATGAAAATGGCCAATTTACTCACTCTGAGTTCTCAAAAAGGGTTTCTTCACCCCGGGAAGTTAATTAAATACCATTTGGAGGCATTTAATGTTCGAGCAAAAACGGCTGATTTTCGACAAAAGAGATAACACCCCCCCATTACGTCATGCTTCAGAAATGTGGAAAATGGTCCGTTTTCAAATGTTTTATTTTTGAACGTCAGTTCACATTTGTAGGTGGATCATCAGTGTTAGAGCTAAAATTAGCATGTTTAAAGTGATTTTCATGCTTCCAGGGGCCCAAAACACAAGATTTATGGAATGGTTAAAAGTGCATGAAAATGGCCAATTTACTCACTCTGAGTTCTCAAAAAGGGTTTCTTCACCCCGGGAAGTTAATTAAATACCATTTGGAGGCATTTAATGTTCGAGCAAAAACGGCTGATTTTCGACAAAAGAGATAACACCCCCCCATTACGTCATGCTTCAGAAATGTGGAAAATGGTCCGTTTTCAAATGTTTTATTTTTGAACGTCAGTTCACATTTGTAGGTGGATCATCAGTGTTAGAGCTAAAATTAGCATGTTTAAAGTGATTTTCATGCTTCCAGGGGCTCGGGAAGTGAAATAAATACCATTTGGAGGCATTTAATGTTCGAGCAAAAACGGCTGATTTTCGACAAAAGAGATAACACCCCCCCATTACGTCATGCTTCAGAAATGTGGAAAATGGTCCGTTTTCAAATGTTTTATTTTTGAACGTCAGTTCACATTTGTAGGTGGATCATCAGTGTTAGAGCTAAAATTAGCATGTTTAAAGTGATTTTCATGCTTCCAGGGGCTCGGGAAGTGAAATAAATACCATTTGGAGGCATTTAATGTTCGAGCAAAAACGGCTGATTTTCGACAAAAGAGATAACACCCCCCCCATTACGTCATGCTTCAGAAATGTGGAAAATGGTCCGTTTTCAAATGTTTTATTTTTGAACGTCAGTTCACATTTGTAGGTGGATCATCAGTGTTAGAGCTAAAATTAGCACGTTTAAAGTGATTTTCATGCTTCCAGGGGCCCAAAACACAAGATTTATGGAATGGTTAAAAGTGCATGAAAATGGCCAATTTACTCACTCTGAGTTCTCAAAGAGGGTTTCTTCACCCCGGGAAGTTAATTAAATACCATTTGGAGGCATTTAATGTTCGAGCAAAAACGGCTGATTTTCGACAAAAGAGATAACACCCCCCCATTACGTCATGCTTCAGAAATGTGGAAAATGGTCCGTTTTCAAATGTTTTATTTTTGAACGTCAGTTCACATTTGTAGGTGGATCATCAGTGTTAGAGCTAAAATTAGCATGTTTAAAGTGATTTTCATGCTTCCAGGGGCCCAAAACACAAGATTTATGGAATGGTTAAAAGTGCATGAAAATGGCCAATTTACTCACTCTGAGTTCTCAAAAAGGGTTTCTTCACCCCGGGAAGTTAATTAAATACCATTTGGAGGCATTTAATGTTCGAGCAAAAACGGCTGATTTTCGACAAAAGAGATAACACCCCCCCATTACGTCATGCTTCAGAAATGTGGAAAATGGTCCGTTTTCAAATGTTTTATTTTTGAACGTCAGTTCACATTTGTAGGTGGATCATCAGTGTTAGAGCTAAAATTAGCATGTTTAAAGTGATTTTCATGCTTCCAGGGGCTCGGGAAGTTAATTAAATACCATTTGGAGGCATTTAATGTTCGAGCAAAAACGGCTGATTTTCGACAAAAGAGATAACACCCCCCCATTACGTCATGCTTCAGAAATGTGGAAAATGGTCCGTTTTCAAATGTTTTATTTTTGAACGTCAGTTCACATTTGTAGGTGGATCATCAGTGTTAGAGCTAAAATTAGCATGTTTAAAGTGATTTTCATGCTTCCAGGGGCTCGGGAAGTTAATTAAATACCATTTGGAGGCATTTAATGTTCGAGCAAAAACGTCTGATTTTCGACAAAAGAGATAACACCCCCCCCATTACGTCATGCTTCAGAAATGTGGAAAATGGTCCGTTTTCAAATGTTTTATTTTTGAACGTCAGTTCACATTTGTAGGTGGATCATCAGTGTTAGAGCTAAAATTAGCATGTTTAAAGTGATTTTCATGCTTCCAGGGGCCCAAAACACAAGATTTATGGAATGGTTAAAAGTGCATGAAAATGGCCAATTTACTCACTCTGAGTTCTCAAAAAGGGTTTCTTCACCCCAGGAAGTTAATTAAATACCATTTGGAGGCATTTAATGTTCGAGCAAAAACGGCTGATTTTCGACAAAAGAGATAACACCCCCCCATTACGTCATGCTTCAGAAATGTGGAAAATGGTCCGTTTTCAAATGTTTTATTTTTGAACGTCAGTTCACATTTGTAGGTGGATCATCAGTGTTAGAGCTAAAATTAGCATGTTTAAAGTGATTTTCATGCTTCCAGGGGCTCGGGAAGTTAATTAAATACCATTTGGAGGCATTTAATGTTCGAGCAAAAACGGCTGATTTTCGACAAAAGAGATAACACCCCCCCATTACGTCATGCTTCAGAAATGTGGAAAATGGTCCGTTTTCAAATGTTTTATTTTTGAACATCAGTTCACATTTGTAGGTGGATCATCAGTGTTAGAGCTAAAATTAGCATGTTTAAAGTGATTTTCATGCTTCCAGGGGCTCGGGAAGTTAATTAAATACCATTTGGAGGCATTTAATGTTCGAGCAAAAACGGCTGATTTTCGACACAAGAGATAACACCCCCCCATTACGTCATGCTTCAGAAATGTGGAAAATGGTCCGTTTTCAAATGTTTTATTTTTGAACGTCAGTTCACATTTGTAGGTGGATCATCAGTGTTAGAGCTAAAATTAGCACGTTTAAAGTGATTTTCATGCTTCCAGGGGCCCAAAACACAAGATTTATGGAATGGTTAAAAGTGCATGAAAATGGCCAATTTACTCACTCTGAGTTCTCAAAAAGGGTTTCTTCACCCCGGGAAGTTAATTAAATACCATTTGGAGGCATTTAATGTTCGAGCAAAAACGGCTGATTTTCGACAAAAGAGATAACACCCCCCCATTACGTCATGCTTCAGAAATGTGGAAAATGGTCCGTTTTCAAATGTTTTATTTTTGAACGTCAGTTCACATTTGTAGGTGGATCATCAGTGTTAGAGCTAAAATTAGCATGTTTAAAGTGATTTTCATGCTTCCAGGGGCCCAAAACACAAGATTTATGGAATGGTTAAAAGTGCATGAAAATGGCCAATTTACTCACTCTGAGTTCTCAAAAAGGGTTTCTTCACCCCGGGAAGTTAATTAAATACCATTTGGAGGCATTTAATGTTCGAGCAAAAACGGCTGATTTTCGACAAAAGAGATAACACCCCCCCATTACGTCATGCTTCAGAAATGTGGAAAATGGTCCGTTTTCAAATGTTTTATTTTTGAACGTCAGTTCACATTTGTAGGTGGATCATCAGTGTTAGAGCTAAAATTAGCATGTTTAAAGTGATTTTCATGCTTCCAGGGGCTCGGGAAGTTAATTAAATACCATTTGGAGGCATTTAATGTTCGAGCAAAAACGTCTGATTTTCGACAAAAGAGATAACACCCCCCCCATTACGTCATGCTTCAGAAATGTGGAAAATGGTCCGTTTTCAAATGTTTTATTTTTGAACGTCAGTTCACATTTGTAGGTGGATCATCAGTGTTAGAGCTAAAATTAGCATGTTTAAAGTGATTTTCATGCTTCCAGGGGCCCAAAACACAAGATTTATGGAATGGTTAAAAGTGCATGAAAATGGCCAATTTACTCACTCTGAGTTCTCAAAAAGGGTTTCTTCACCCCAGGAAGTTAATTAAATACCATTTGGAGGCATTTAATGTTCGAGCAAAAACGGCTGATTTTCGACAAAAGAGATAACACCCCCCCATTACGTCATGCTTCAGAAATGTGGAAAATGGTCCGTTTTCAAATGTTTTATTTTTGAACGTCAGTTCACATTTGTAGGTGGATCATCAGTGTTAGAGCTAAAATTAGCATGTTTAAAGTGATTTTCATGCTTCCAGGGGCTCGGGAAGTTAATTAAATACCATTTGGAGGCATTTAATGTTCGAGCAAAAACGGCTGATTTTCGACAAAAGAGATAACACCCCCCATTACGTCATGCTTCAGAAATGTGGAAAATGGTCCGTTTTCAAATGTTTTATTTTTGAACGTCAGTTCACATTTGTAGGTGGATCATCAGTGTTAGAGCTAAAATTAGCATGTTTAAAGTGATTTTCATGCTTCCAGGGGCCCAAAACACAAGATTTATGGAATGGTTAAAAGTGCATGAAAATGGCCAATTTACTCACTCTGAGTTCTCAAAAAGGGTTTCTTCACCCCGGGAAGTGAAATAAATACCATTTGGAGGCATTTAATGTTCGAGCAAAAACGGCTGATTTTCGACAAAAGAGATAACACCCCCCCATTACGTCATGCTTCAGAAATGTGGAAAATGGTCAGTTTTCAAATGTTTTATTTTTGAACGTCAGTTCACATTTGTAGGTGGATCATCAGTGTTAGAGCTAAAATTAGCATGTTTAAAGTGATTTTCATGCTTCCAGGGGCTCGGGAAGTTCATTAAATACCATTTGGAGGCATTTAATGTTCGAGCAAAAACGGCTGATTTTCGACAAAAGAGATAACACCCCCCCATTACGTCATGCTTCAGAAATGTGGAAAATGGTCCGTTTTCAAATGTTTTATTTTTGAACGTCAGTTCACATTTGTAGGTGGATCATCAGTGTTAGAGCTAAAATTAGCATGTTTAAAGTGATTTTCATGCTTCCAGGGGCTCAGGAAGTGAAATAAATACCATTTGGAGGCATTTAATGTTCGAGCAAAAACGGCTGATTTTCGACAAAAGAGATAACACCCCCCCATTACGTCATGCTTCAGAAATGTGGAAAATGGTCCGTTTTCAAATGTTTTATTTTTGAACGTCAGTTCACATTTGTAGGTGGATCATCAGTGTTAGAGCTAAAATTAGCATGTTTAAAGTGATTTTCATGCTTCCAGGGGCTCGGAAAGTTAATTAAATACCATTTGGAGGCATTTAATGTTTGAGCAAAAACGGCTGATTTTCGACAAAAGAGATAACACCCCCCCATTACGTCATGCTTCAGAAATGTGGAAAATGGTCCGTTTTCAAATGTTTTATTTTTGAACGTCAGTTCACATTTGTAGGTGGATCATCAGTGTTAGAGCTAAAATTAGCATGTTTAAAGTGATTTTCATGCTTCCAGGGGCCCAAAACACAAGATTTATGGAATGGTTAAAAGTGCATGAAAATGGCCAATTTACTCACTCTGAGTTCTCAAAAAGGGTTTCTTCACCCCGGGAAGTTAATTAAATACCATTTGGAGGCATTTAATGTTCGAGCAAAAACGGCGGATTTTCGACAAAAGAGATAACACCCCCCCATTACGTCATGCTTCAGAAATGTGGAAAATGGTCCGTTTTCAAATGTTTTATTTTTGAACGTCAGTTCACATTTGTAGGTGGATCATCAGTGTTAGAGCTAAAATTAGCATGTTTAAAGTGATTTTCATGCTTCCAGGGGCTCGGGAAGTTAATTAAATACCATTTGGAGGCATTTAATGTTCGAGCAAAAACGGCTGATTTTCGACAAAAGAGATAACACCCCCCCATTACGTCATGCTTCAGAAATGTGGAAAATGGTCCGTTTTCAAATGTTTTATTTTTGAACGTCAGTTCACATTTGTAGGTGGATCATCAGTGTTAGAGCTAAAATTAGCATGTTTAAAGTGATTTTCATGCTTCCAGGGGCCCAAAACACAAAATTTATGGAATGGTTAAAAGTGCATGAAAATGGCCAATTTACTCACTCTGAGTTCTCAAAAAGGGTTTCTTCACCCCGGGAAGTTAATTAAATACCATTTGGAGGCATTTAATGTTCGAGCAAAAACGGCTGATTTTCGACAAAAGAGATAACACCCCCCATTACGTCATGCTTCAGAAATGTGGAAAATGGTCCGTTTTCAAATGTTTTATTTTTGAACGTCAGTTCACATTTGTAGGTGGATCATCAGTGTTAGAGCTAAAATTAGCATGTTTAAAGTGATTTTCATGCTTCCAGGGGCCCAAAACACAAGATTTATGGAATGGTTAAAAGTGCATGAAAATGGCCAATTTACTCACTCTGAGTTCTCAAAAAGGGTTTCTTCACCCCGGGAAGTTAATTAAATACAATTTGGAGGCATTTAATGTTCGAGCAAAAACGGCTGATTTTCGACAAAAGAGATAACACCCCCCCATTACGTCATGCTTCAGAAATGTGGAAAATGGTCAGTTTTCAAATGTTTTATTTTTGAACGTCAGTTCACATTTGTAGGTGGATCATCAGTGTTAGAGCTAAAATTAGCATGTTTAAAGTGATTTTCATGCTTCCAGGGGCTCAGGAAGTGAAATAAATACCATTTGGAGGCATTTAATGTTCGAGCAAAAACGGCTGATTTTCGACAAAAGAGATAACACCCCCCCATTACGTCATGCTTCAGAAATGTGGAAAATGGTCCGTTTTCAAATGTTTTATTTTTGAACGTCAGTTCACATTTGTAGGTGGATCATCAGTGTTAGAGCTAAAATTAGCATGTTTAAAGTGATTTTCATGCTTCCAGGGGCTCGGAAAGTTAATTAAATACCATTTGGAGGCATTTAATGTTTGAGCAAAAACGGCTGATTTTCGACAAAAGAGATAACACCCCCCCATTACGTCATGCTTCAGAAATGTGGAAAATGGTCCGTTTTCAAATGTTTTATTTTTGAACGTCAGTTCACATTTGTAGGTGGATCATCAGTGTTAGAGCTAAAATTAGCATGTTTAAAGTGATTTTCATGCTTCCAGGGGCCCAAAACACAAGATTTATGGAATGGTTAAAAGTGCATGAAAATGGCCAATTTACTCACTCTGAGTTCTCAAAAAGGGTTTCTTCACCCCGGGAAGTTAATTAAATACCATTTGGAGGCATTTAATGTTCGAGCAAAAACGGCGGATTTTCGACAAAAGAGATAACACCCCCCCATTACGTCATGCTTCAGAAATGTGGAAAATGGTCCGTTTTCAAATGTTTTATTTTTGAACGTCAGTTCACATTTGTAGGTGGATCATCAGTGTTAGAGCTAAAATTAGCATGTTTAAAGTGATTTTCATGCTTCCAGGGGCTCGGGAAGTTAATTAAATACCATTTGGAGGCATTTAATGTTCGAGCAAAAACGGCTGATTTTCGACAAAAGAGATAACACCCCCCCATTACGTCATGCTTCAGAAATGTGGAAAATGGTCCGTTTTCAAATGTTTTATTTTTGAACGTCAGTTCACATTTGTAGGTGGATCATCAGTGTTAGAGCTAAAATTAGCATGTTTAAAGTGATTTTCATGCTTCCAGGGGCCCAAAACACAAAATTTATGGAATGGTTAAAAGTGCATGAAAATGGCCAATTTACTCACTCTGAGTTCTCAAAAAGGGTTTCTTCAC
>NW_028244784.1:0-210000 GCF_964263255.1 Lissotriton vulgaris
GGCATGCGTTGTAAACGATGTGTTGTAAACGTTGTTTACTGTGAAATTTCAACTTAACTATAATGTCCCTGACACCTTTGGTTTGTTTCTGTGTATTGCTAAAGTTTTTTAAATTCTATTTCCTAACTTACATGCCTCTGTAACCTTTGTTTTTTCAGTGAATTTCTACATTTAAAAAATTCTATTTCTTAATTGTAACGTCCATCTTTTTAAAGTGAGCCTCTAAAATGTTCGTCTTTTTTTTCTATAATTGGATATTATATAATTTATTTAAATGATATACCATCCATTTTTTATTTGGTATGCGTTTATCAGAAAGTACATTAATAACTGGTTTTATTTTTAAGAATTTCTTGAGTTGCACACCATTTTTGCATTTACTGTGGAGAATCTGTATTCAGAAAATGTATTTCACATACTGACAAATACACTTAAAGACATTTTTAAATAAAGTTTATGTCTAAATATTTAGTAAGATATTGCTTTAACTTTTCTTTCTGTGATGAATAAAGGAGAAAACCACCTTTTTAAAAAATAATTACATTCGTGACTACCGACATTGTTGCATCGACATTGGTAGTCGCGGCGAAGAGCGCATGGTTTGTACGAAGGGTAAGTAGAGGTTTATTAGTGTACTTTTCTAATTCACATTTTTCTTCTGAAATTCCAGAAAACTCTTCTTCAAAGACTATTTTCTGTTTTCGCAGTGACGCTAGGCAGGCATTGCAACGATGTTGGTAGTCGCAGATATTGCGTGTCTTTTACTCTGAAACATATATACAGATATACTAATATCTGTATATACTAATATATACAGATATTTTAATTGATGTTTGACACTAGTTGTTTACTAATCTCCTGCTTAAAGATGTCTGTCTATAATCATTTTTTTAACAAAATCACTTTTACTTTGCATTTCCCGTGTTCATGGTGACAGTAGGTAGTCGTGATGACTTTGTTCATCGCGGATACCGTAAGTTTTATAGAAACTCTAAAAGATATTTATAAACCTATTATAATTGATATTTACTGCGCTCATCTTTATAAGTGTCCCCCTATAGTAATTTTTTTAACAATCATCTATAATTAGCTCCCGTTTTCACAAAGACAGCAGAAGTCACAATGATGTCAGTAATTGCAGATACCTCGTGGTTTTCAACAACTCTGAAACATATATAGGCATATTGTGAAAATGTTTCAGTATAGCTGTTCACTATTATAGTATTGAATGTTCTGCTTTTGTTTTTATTTTCAAAGAAAACTACTTCAAACTTGCTTTTTGAATTTCTGCTTTCACGTGGTAACCGCAAATATGTTGTTAACCGCAAATATGTGGGTCACTGTGAATATCACATGACTGTGAAAGCAAGCAATATCATTGGATAATCTACTTTTCAGCAAAATTAATAGAAAGTACACACCCACTCTTCCTTCTTGAATCTTCTTTCATTGAACTTCATTCTGAACAGGTGGGTCTATCTTGGTGTGGAGAGTGTTTGCCCGTTTTTACCATTAAAAATGGCAACACAGAAAGTAGATGGAGGTCAGAAGCGCCAATAACAGGATGAGGATGTGGAGGAGGTGGAGACTGAAGATTTATAAGAAGAGGAGCCTCCACAAAAGAGAGCCAATGTAGCATGGGACGTTTTTTAAATCCCATCTGGGGAATCTAAAACAGTGGCCAAGATAGTGCAATGCACCATCTGTGAGAAGACTCTCTCTAGAGGCACAAATAAAAAATATTCATGTGGATGACATCCATGTTGTACCACCTCAAAACCCACCACAGAAAACATCTACAACTAAAGCAAAGAGAAAGTGGACCATCAACTTCAATTGCAGGAGTGACAATTTCTAGACAGAAAGTACCATGAAATGTCCAAACTACTTCGACTGATCTCGCTCCAGAGTTATCTACAAAGGCCACTTATTGTATGAGTGTGAGGTTGTCATTACTGCTGGTGAGAAGTCTGTTACTGCTATTTGCACTTCTGCGAAAAACCACAAATGCTAATTGTCTTTACTTGCTATTATCACTTTTGCACATTTATTAGTGACGATTTTTGTAATTTATCCTTTCCGAGTTGCCATTTTTGTTTGCACAAAAAAGAACAACAAAAAAATAAATTATAAAAAGAGGGGGAATTATAAAACAAAAAAAGGTTCCTTTTGGAACCACCAATTACAGTTAAACAAAAGGTAAAGTATGCATGTATGTTGGAATGAGTATATGACTGGTGTATGGATGATTGAATGAGTGCATGACTGGTGCATGGATGCTACAATGAGTGCAGGAGTGGTGCCTTGGTGAATCTATGAGTGCATGGATAGTGTCTGGGTAATAGCATGACTGCATGGGTTGAACCTGGATGATTGGGTGAGTTCATAGGAACTGCCTTGGTAATTAGATGAGTGCATGGGCAGTGTCTGGGTGAGTGCATGGGTAGGGTCTGGGTGATTGTATGAGTGCATGGGTAGTGCCTGGGTGACTGCATGAGTACACAAGTAGTGCCAGGGAGATTGAATGAGTGCATGGGTAGTGCCTGGATAATTGGATGACTGCATGGGTAGAGCCTGGCTAATTGGATGAGTGTATGGGTACTGCCAGGTCGATTTTATTACTGCATGGGTGATAGGATGAGCACAAGGGTAGTGCCTGGGTGATTGGATCTGTGTATGGGTAGTGCCTGGTTGATTACATGAGTATATGAGTAGTGCTGGGCAATTCCATGTGTGCATGGGTAGTGGCGGGGTAAATGGATGGGTGCATAGGTAGTGGCTGAGTGATTGGATGAGTGCATGGGTAGTGCCTGGGTGATTGGGTGAGTGAGTGTATGGGTTGTGCCTGGGTGATTACATGAGTGCAGGGGTAGTGCGAGGGTGATTGGATGGCTGCATGAGTAGTACCTGGGTGACTTGATAAGTGCATGAGTAGTGCCTACATAATTGTTAAATGTATAGGTAGTGGTTGCATGATTGCATTAGTGTAAGTGCAATCTCTGACTATATAGAAAAAGCAAGTGCAGTGCCTGGGTGAAAAGAATGATTGCAAGTGCAGTGCCTGGGTGAATAAATGAGTACTAGTGCAGTGCCTGAGTGATTCCATGACTGCACAGGTATTGCCTGAGTGATTGTATGAGTGCAAGTATACTGCCTGGATGATTGCATAAGTGCAAGGGCAGTGTCTGGGGGAATGGATAAGTGAAAGTGTAGTGCCTGGGTGAATGCATCAGTGCAACTGTAGTGCATGGGTGATTGGAAGAATACAGCAGTAGTGCCTGGGTGATTGGTTGAGTGCATTAGTAGTGTCTGGGTAACACATAATCCATATATATGTCAACACAATACTACATTTTCTTATCCTAAATTCTCCTTAGAACTTTGGTTCTAAAAATAGCAGATATGAGTTTGGTAACTTTTTAGGTAGTCTTGATTTGAATGCCACTTTTAGCTCATTGCACTCTGTCCATCCTTTTTGACATCTTAAATATATTGTGTAGTGTTCAGAGATATATTAACTCCATCATGAAATATAATTGCTATAGTTGTGAAAGTTCTTTTTGAAATAGAAATGTGTCCAGCTACAAAGTTTGCAATTTCAGTTCCTAATTTACTACCATCCACTCTGCATCATTGTAGCATGACTATGACATATTTTCCATACCTTTGTTGAAACAATGTTGACTTAAGTTCTGGTCAGCAGTTTGGACAGGTCATATATTGATGGGCATTTTTTGTTACATATTCAAAGGGTCCAGCTTTACAATCTGGTAATGTCAGTAGAGTAATCATTCTGAATTGATTTCAGTGCTAGATGTAAATTCACAATCTTCACAGTTATGATTCCATTTACAAGTTAAACCAAATAATCCATTGATATTCACATCTTCTTCCTCTAGTAGTCCTAGCATTGCCATTAAAAATTCTTGAGCATCCTGCTGAAGATTTTAAGAAAACACTACTGATCCAGTACAGTCATCTGTAAGTTTTCTTATTACAGTAACAGAATGTATAATACTTCTGTCACTTCTTAATCCTTTGAGTAAACTACATAGTTGCAAATACATTCTTTTATCTGCAAATGGTATAGTCCCTTTAACACTACATTTGCATAACAGTTCACTCCAGATTTATTATCAAAGTGATAGTGATAACCTTCTATTTCCAGTCAAGTCAAAAAGCTTTATTTCGATAAAAGTCATTATCATAAAAACAGCTCAGTTATTAAAAAAGTTACAGATAAGAACAATAGTAATGAGTTTAAAAGATTTTTGTATCTCTGTACAAGACATTTGGAAAAGACAATAATTTTCAGTAAAAAAAATGTTTGTACAATGCTGAACTAGCCAACTAATTGATTGAGTTCTAACAAATCAAGCAAGTGTGGCAGTTTTTTCAGTTTAAGAAATTTACAAAGAAGAATTAAACAGAATGTTTTAGCTTTTTGGCTCGTATAGCCTAAGCCCAAGATAAAAATGTGGCTAGGGCGCAAGCATAGGGTACACTACTGTCAGAAATAAGTATCCTGATTGCCTCTTCATGACTCCTAGTCCCCAGCTGACGGCATAGGTTTTTGAGCCAGACCCTCCTTGGTGTAGCATACTCGCCGCACACGAACATGAAGTGTGCCAATGTTTCCGGTTTAGCAAGACATGTAGGGCATAGCTCGGACATTTCCATACAGGATTTCCATCTTTTGGTAAAAGTGTTAAGTGGTAGAGTTCCCACTCTAAATCTGAAATACAAGGCCCTATCAAAGGGTTTTCCAATTGCATCCAGATACAATTCCCGTCTAGGGCAGTCCTTAAACCTCAAGAAGTCCTCTGTAAGCCTGCCCAGGGAGGTACTAGAGTTTCTTTGTGAGCAAATCCAGTCCCAGTAGATCTTTTTGAGTGTTTGCTTTGGGGGTGAAGTTTTATTCAGCCATGATTCAAGTTGTCCCAACTTAGTAAGTAAGGTCTTCATGTCTTTTAGCCATTTGATTTTATGCCAGTTTGGCGATGACATGATTTCCTTAAGGCCTCTGGCATATCCACTTAGTTCTTCTACACGCCAGATGCGAGCCCATAATAGTAATGGGCGAAATTTTGCAATTTCGCCAATCTGGGTGCAGCCAAGGTCCATAAATAAAGGAAGTGTGGGAGTACCTTGTGGAAGGGACATTATTTCTCTGCAGAATTTGTTCTCGGATCTCTGCAGAGCATCAGTGGTCGAAAAGCCCCAAAGTTCGGCCCCGTAGAGGGCAGAGCTAACACCTTTGGCTGTGTAGATCTCAAGGACTGTGCCTATAGGCCTTGATGTACTGGAACGTTGCTCTCTCAAGAGGGCACCTGTGATCCTTTTGTGGTTCAACAGCATTTTATCTAGGTGTGGCGTCCAGTCCATTTTGTCCGATAGGCGTATCCCGAGGTAATCAAAGACCTTTACCCTTTCCAGGAGCTCAGCATTTAGGGTGGGGGAACGCACATGTTGTTTCGGTGGGTTAAGGACGAGGTACTTCGTTTTGTTTGTATTTATTACCAGGCCTCGTTTAGTACAAAAAGATTGGAAATTGTCCAAAAGTCTCTGGAGTCCCATTGGGGTTTTGGAGATTAAAAGCGTGTCATCCGCGAAGAGGAGTGTTGGAATGCGTTCACCAGCCAGGGATGGCTCATCAGATGGATGTTTGAGGAGATGCTCAACCACCCCATTGATGTAAAGAGAGAAAAGGGTGGGAGCCAGAACACATCCCTGGCGGACTCCTCTCTCGACCGGAATACTACCCGTTTTCTCCCCTCCAGGACCCCACCTGACTTGGGCAAAGCTGTCCTGGTGCAATCTGATTAATAAGGATAGCAGATAGTGGGGCAGCCCCATGTCAGCAAGTACTTTCCATAATGAGTCCCTAGGTACAAGGTCAAAGGCAGTCTTTAAATCGATAAACGCGAGATAAAGACTGCCCTTGCCTATAACCACTACCTTCCAATATACCATCATGAGCCTGAAGGCTTGCTCAATCGTTCCAGTACCCACTCTAAAGCCTGCCTGGAAATCAGAAAGGATTTTATTTTCTTCTACCCAATTTAAAATTCTAACTAACAGAACTTTGCCGACAACTTTTTGGCTGATGTCTAGCAAGCTGATCGGCCTGTAGTTAGATGGGTCATCCCTCGAACCTTTCTTGTGAATAGGGACCACCTCAGCCCCTTTCCACGATGAGGGAATAGGGGCACCTTTGCAAATGGCAACCAGGAGGGAATGAATCAGTTTACCCCATTTAGCACTGTCGGATTTTAGCAGGTCTCCGGGAATCCCATCGGGTCCGGCCGCTTTTTGTGGAATGATAGTGCTTATTGCGTATTCCACTTCCTGTGGTGTAAAGTCAGAGTCAATGGGGCAAAGTGCATAGTTTGTTGTGTGTCTATTTCCTCATTGTGCTGTAGTTTTCTTTCTTAGGTTCTTTTTGTTTTTATTTTTGTTCATCTTTCAGTTCAGCTCTAATAGACTGCTTTAATATTTCCCACGTTGGACACATTATCAGTTTTTCAAACACAGAATACTGGCCTAAATGAGGTACATATTGAGTTCTTAACCAATTATACTCTCGTACCCAGCTCACATCAGTACTTACTTTCTTCTCATCAAAATCAATCAAAAATCAACCAGACAATGTCTTAATTCATGACAAAGCTACATATGACATTCTTTGAATATACTACTGCCAATATTAACAACAGCTGTATCTATGCTTAAACCTTGTGATTTGTGGTTAGTTACAGTATACACTGGGTGCTACTTTCGCTGGACGTACAAGTCTTTCATGAGTAGGAAACGTACAGCGTAAATACCAATCTGCATAACTTAACCAACATCCTAACATTTTATGGCTAAATATTCTATGTCATTTCTGTTTGGATAATTAACGATTTTTATAACTTTACCAATTGCGCCATTCACTAGCCCTTTTTCAACATTTAAATTACGATGTAAGATTACACGACAATCTTTATATAACTGTTTTTCTAATCCTGCAGTTTTTGGCACAGGTTTTTCTAAACTCTCGAACTTTGATTGCAGTTTTTCTGTAAGTAGAACTGTAACTCCTTGATGGTCTATTTTATAATTTGCTCAAATTTCAATTATCTCTTCTTTTTCCAGTTGCAATAATTGTTCATTGAATTTACTACACTCCTCAAGTAATGGCAGCAAACAAACAAACAATAAAGTTCTCTTCCTTAACAAAGTTATACATTACTTCTGCAGCTGACACATTATTTGGAAACATGTTTTATGAAACAGGTTTGTAATGCTCTCTTTCCTTCTTTTGTGAGAACTCCCACTCTAATGTCCTTTAGTATATCTCCATATTGCCTATATGATGCTTGCCGAATGTTTCTGATTAACTCTTTGTATTAAAGGTTTTCCCAAATGTAGATATTCCCCTGCTGTGCTGGGCCATATGTTAATGGGTGTGGTCATGACGAGCTCAGCTCGTCATGAGCGCACGAGCACTGTCATGAGCACCGAAGGGGTTAAGCAGCAGTGTCTTGAAGACAGGTTGTCCTTTGCGTGGAGTTAGTTGTAGCAGGTCTCAAAGACTATTAAGTGTTTTCCTCCAAAAAGCATGGCGTAGTCAGTTTTTAATATTTGCTGCATTCTTAAATGTATTAAAGCTAGCATTAGGTTAGATAGCTTTCTGACTTCATCAATAATCAGTAGCTTTAATTTATTTAAAAATCTTGCCACTTCATGACAAGCATCATCAGATAATTTGTTGTTTTCTAATTTGTTGTCTTTTTCTACAGGCAGCATTAATAATTTATGAAGGGGAACTCCTTTAATATTTTGTGCAGCTACTCCTGTTAGTGCTGTAACTACACATGACAAATTGGAATCTGTTGTTTTCTGTGGATAATTTGTCAGTACTTTAATCAAGACCTTTTTCCAGTTCCAACTTGACCACTTATGTGCAATAGAACTGGTTTATATGTAGAACAAGCACACTCTTTTTTCTCATGCAGAAATCCATGTTCTATTTTACTTCATCAAAAATGTCTTTCTGATCTGTATTCAACAGGGGAAGTACAAGTAGGGCAGAGCAATTGGAATTACACACATATGTTAAGTACAAACAGTAGTCTGCCTTTGCTCTCATCACATAAAGTCTATTTTGTCTGTGATTCTCAAGCTTAAGTTTGGCTTCCGAGGGGATGTTCAGGTACTTGTTATCGCTATAATTGTTATAGCACCATCCACCTACCATAGGGATCACTGATTACAACGTAGGAGTGTATACCTGCCCGAGCCAGAAGGGTAATAAAAATGGAGGATATAGATCAGACAGATACCAATATGCAACAGTTCATAGATGCAATGAAGGGTATTGTACCCTTTTGGGGCCCATGTCTAACAGTCTCAATATCGGTCACCTCACAAATACTACAGCTGGTTTTTTAATGAATATTACAGCTGATGCTGCTTTGCAAAACCGGATGGTGTTAGACATCATCCTTGCTGATTGGTGAGGGGCCTGTTGTTCCATTGGCAGTAGTTGCTGCATCTGTATACCAGACCACGCCCCTAATGTATACTCTGCCATTCAGAAGTTGCACAAACTTGCATCCGACATCCAACAAGAGAATGGTACTTGGTCCCTGTTTGAATGGTTCTGGAGTATGTTTGTGTCCTCGGGTTGGGAAATCCTTATTTTCTTATCTGTAGTTGCAGGCCTGCTCTTCACCCGTTTCCTGTCAAGTCAAGTCATAGAATTTATATAGCGCACTACATACCCAGAGGGTCTCAAGGCGCTTAGAAAGGGGAGGAGGATTACTTGTCAAATATCCACGTTTTAAGTTGCTTTCTGAATGCTAGGTGGTTCTGGGTAAGGCGAAGGTGAGCGGGGAGTGAGTTCCATGTTTTAGCAGCCAGGTATGAGAAGGATCTGCCTCCCATGGTGGTCTTGTTGATGCGAGGTACCGTGGCGAGGGCTTGGCTGGAAGATCGTAGTTGGCGGGAGGGGGTGTAGAAGGACAGTCGTGAGTTGAGGCATTCTGGTCCGATGTCGTAGAGTGATTTGTGTGCGTGGGTTAGCAGTCGGAAAGTGATCCTCTTATTGACGGGTAGCCAATGGAGGTCTTTAAGGTGACCAGAGATGTGTTCGTTGCGTGGGATGTCTAATATGATCCTGGCTGAGGCGTTTTGGATTCGTTGGAGTTTCTTCTGGAGTTTAGCGGTAGTGCCTGCGTAGAGGGTGTTTCCGTAGTCCAGTCGGCTCGTGACCAGAGCATGGGTGACTGTTTTCCTTGTTTCGGTGGGGATCCAGCGAAATGTTTTTCTGAGCATGCGAAGAATGTTGAAGCAGGAAGAGGATACGGCGCTGACTTGTCTGTTCATTGAGAGTGAAGAATCCAGGATGACGCCTAGGTTCCGTGCGTGGTCTGTCGGGATGGGTGCTTTTCCGAGGGCTTCCGGCCACCAGGAGTCGTCCCATGCAGTGGGGGATGTACCTAAGATGAGGACTTCAGTTTTGTCTGAGTTCAGTTTCAGACGGCTTTGTTTCATCCATTCGGCAACTTCTTTCATTCCTTCGTGTAGGTTAGTTTTGGCGGTGCTGGGGTCATTGGTGAGAGAAAGGATTAGTTGAGTGTCATCCGCGTAAGAGATGATGTTGAGGTTGTGTTGGCGGGCGATGGCCGCGAGGGGGCTCATGTATACGTTGAAGAGGGTGGGGCTGAGTGAGGATCCTTGTGGTACGCCACAGATGACTTCAGTGGCCTCGGACTTGAATGGTGGGAGGCGGACTCTCTGGGTTCTTCCGGAGAGGAACGAGGTGATCCATTCAAGTGCTTTTCCTTGGATTCCGATGTTATTGAGGCGTTGTAAAAGGGTGCTGTGGCAGACTGTGTCGAATGCTGCAGAGAGGTCGAGGAGGATGAGGGCGACTGTGTCTCCATTGTCCAGTAGAGTTCGAATGTCGTCTGTTGCTGCGATGAGGGCGGTCTCAGTGCTGTGTTTTGCTCGGAAGCCGGATTGTGAGGAGTCGAGGGATTTGTTGGCTTCGACGAAGGCGGCGAGCTGGTTGTTGACAGCTTTCTCGATGACTTTGGCCGGGAATGGAAGGAGCGAGATGGGGCGGTAATTTTTGAGTTCGGTGGGGTCCGCTGTGGGTTTTTTCAGAAGGGCGGTGAGTTCAGCGTGTTTCCAGTCTTCCGGGAAGGTGGCGGAGTTGAAGGAGCAGTTGATGACATCTCGGAGGTGCGGTGCTATGACGGAGTCTGCTTTGTTGAAGATGTGGTGAGGACATGGGTCTGTGGGGGATCCTGAGTGGATGGAATTCATCAGGCGGATTGTGTCCTCAGTGGAGATTGGGTTCCAGTCGTTAAGGGTGTTCACGGGGGGAGAATGTTCAGCAAATGGTAGGGTGGGTTGGTTTCCGGGTTGGTTGTCGAAGCTGTTGTGGATGTCTGCAATCTTGTTGTGGAAGAATGAGGCTAGGGAGTCGCAGAGGGCTTGGGAGGGGGTGATGTCGTTGGAGTTGGCCGAAGGGTTGGTGAATTCCTTGACGATGTTGAAAAGTTCCTTGCTGTTGTGGGCGTTGTTGTCAAGTCGATCCTTGAATGCTGTCTTCTTGGCCTTTCGGATTAGTTGGTGGTGAGTGCGGGTGGCGTTTTTGAAGGCGTCCTTGGTGTTAGTGGTTGGGTCTTTTTTCCAGGCCTTTTCAAGGGAGCGGCAGAGTTTCTTGGACTTCTTAAGATCATCGTTGAACCATGAGGCCTTTTTGCTGCCAGGTTTGCTTTGACGTTTTTTCAGTGGTGCTAAGGTGTCGGCGGTGTTGGATAACCATAGGGTGAAGTTGGCGGCGGCTTCGTTTGCGTTAGAAGAGTGGGCTGGGGCGTTTAGAAGGAGCGAGGCGGAGATCTGGTCCTTGGTGATTTTGTTCCAGTTTCTTTGCAGAGTTGGTTGGAGGTGGTTGGTGGGTTTCGGCTTGTTGTAGGTGAAGTGAACGCAGCTGTGGTCAGTCCAGAGGAGGTCCGTAGTGTGGCTGAAGGAGACATGATTGCTGGAGGTGAAGATAGGGTCGAGTGTGTGACCTGCGATGTGGGTGAGGGAAGTGACCAGTTGTTTAAGTCGAGGTTGGCGAGGTTGTCCAAGAGGGTGGTGGTGTTGCGGTCGTTGATCTTTTCAAGGTGAAAGTTGAGGTCTCCCAGCAGGATGTAGTCTTTGGAGGGGAGCGCGTGTGGAGTGATGAAGTCCGTGATGTCCTCACTGAATTTTGCGCGGGGTCCTGGTGGTCTGTAGAGGAGGGTACCTCTGAGTGTGGTCTTGGGGTCGATGTGGATCTGGAAGTGAAGGTGTTCGGAGTTGGCGAGGTTGGCGTCAGAGCTGGTTGAGATGTGGATTGATTTTTTATGGACGATAGCGATTCCTCCTCCTGTGTGGCCGGAACGGTCCTTGCGTGTGATCTTATAGTCTTCAGGGATGGCAATGGTGATGTCTGGGGCGGAGGAAGCGTTCATCCATGTTTCTGTTAGGAAGGCGACGTCTGGAGAGATGGTGTCTAGTAGATTCCATAGGTCAATGGCGTGTCTGTGGACCGATCGGGTGTTGAGAAGGATGCATTGTAGGTGGTTGGGGTCGAGAGTCTGTGGTGTGATCGTAGCGGAGATGTTGTCGGTGCCGCTGAATTTGCAGGAGTAGCAGGAGAAAGGTCCATGGGTGTGTCCAGGAGCGGCTTGGACGCAGTTGGGGGCGCGACCGGGGTTAAGGGCTAGGAGGGAGGCGGCATCGTAGGTAATGCGGGCGGGCTGGGAAGCGCGAGGGGCAGGGGGTCTGGCGCTGGGCGCGGTCCAGGCGCGGACGGGCGTAGACGGGCTTACCTTTGGCGCACCTTCGGCGCGGATTGGGCGCGATCGCTGCGCGTAAACGCTGCGCGCGGGAACTCCTGTCATATATGGATGGTGGAGGGGGAGGGGCGAGGGCTTCTCAGCTGGGAGGCGGGGCGGGCTACAGATGACCACAACAACAACCCAGACAAAATAGAGGCGGAGGGGGGAGCACAGTGGAAACGCGCACAAACAGGAAAAGCGGCGAATTTACAATTTAAGGAGCAAAGTTAACCCAGCGTCTACCAGGCACACAGCAGGCAGCAATATTTGGCAGAATAAGCAATGCAGCAAAGCAGCAACGATACCGAGTGACACAGGAGGACACTGGGGAGCGACCACTCAGTCCAGGGGAGAGGAGCGAGTCACAGCGCTTTCCGGTGGTGGAGCGCTGATCTGGTCAGTGGGAGGGCGTCTCAGCTGGGAGGCGGGGCGGGCTACAGATGACCACAACAACAACCCAGACAAAATGGAGGCGGAGGGGGGAGCACAGTGGAAACGCGCACAAACAGGAAAAGCGGCGAATTTACAATTTAAGGAGCAAAGTTAACCCAGCGTCTACCAGGCACACAGCAGGCAGCAATATTTGGCAGAATAAGCAATGCAGCAAAGCAGCAAGTGGAAACGCGCACAAACAGGAAAAGCGGCGATTATACAGTTTAAAGAGCCAAGTTAACCCAGCGTCTACCAGTCACACAGCAGGCAGCAATATTTGGCAGAATAAGCAGTGCAGCAAAGCAGCAAGTGGAAACGCGCACAAACAGGAAAAGCGGCGATTATACAGTTTAAAGAGCCAAGTTAACCCAGCGTCTACCAGGCACACAGCAGGCAGCAATATTTGGCAGAATAAGCAATGCAGCAAAGCAGCAACGATACCGAGTGACACAGGAAGACTCTAATGCCCAAGCCGACAGGTTTAGTATCTGATTCTAAGATAACTGCCATGATGCTACAAGATATACAAGATATCATGTCAATAGATGAAGGTATTTTTGAATATTGATAATGCATATATTAGCTTGCAATTGGTAGTCCTTTAGTTCTGTAGGGAGTCGTTTGCTCCAAATAGTGGCAAAATGTATTAGCGAATTCTAAAAGAAGGGTCTGTTGGATTAGAAAGTAGCTTTTCCTGAATTTCCTATACACTGTATGACTTAGGTTAGCATTCGCTGCACCATTTTGTATTTAGCCGCCATTTTGAGCCGTGATCGAAAACTATCTTCTGTCTCACTTTGTGTTTGCCTCACCAAAAAGCAGCTGCCAATGTGTCCTCTGTACGTGTATTTCTCCAAGGCTGAGTTTGCTGTGCTAATGAATAGAATGTTTTATTAGTGCATACCTTTCTGACTAGATAGGCTCACTCCCACTGCTCAGAGCGGTGCGGGCAGGCAGAGTAACCTTGAATACAAGATAAAGTGTGCCTGGTCCCAGGACTGTAACTCATCCTTCTGTACCTCCTTTGTTAATTAGCTCCCAGTTCAAAAAATTCAGTCTGGGCGAGTCTTTAGGGGTGCTGGAAAAGTACTTCACACATTACCATGATGTCCGAGCTCAGTCCCCTCTGCAGCAATCCAAGGAGGCTCCTCAGACCGGGCTCTGCTCGAGTGTATGACTAATTAACCACTTTGGTTTGTATTCTCTACTGCCTGACCGACTCTTCATTTGTGTGGAAGGCTGAGATGTGGTGGCAAGTGACCCGGGTGGCCCTAATCGGGTCACTTCCTTCAGTTGGCGACCGAACAGGGACCCCATCGGGTGAGTGAACCATCCTTGCCTGCGGACGGGTGAGGAGGTCGGGCCACGTCGGGTCATACGGGCAGACCGGGGATCCCTGCATAAGAGAGTCTTGTACTTGCAGCTGCTCCGTCTGTCTGACTGGGCGGTGCTTTGTCCAGTGGTCATCCGGACTTTGGTCCTATATGGCGAAACCCTTGGATCTGACCGTTTGGTCCGAAGAGTCGGCAGTGCAGAATAAAGTTTGACCTGTGTGCACCAGGTGAGTTTGGTTTGGTTCTTTTTGGAGATGGTGCCATTTTGATTTGTATTTGACACAGTCCGAGGACCGTCTTTGGACAAGCACTTGGATTTTTTGAGTGCTTTATGAACATGTTACCACTGTGAACTGTATTTGATGAGAATATTTGCAAATATCTGCTCAGCATAAATAGTGGACTTGTTTTATTTTGAAAAAATGTCATGTCTTAGCAATGTGTTTTGTTTGAGCTGTTGCTGTTATTCTGCTGATGCTTAATTGGAAGAAAGTCAGACAGCGCCTCCGGAAAGGCACTCCAAATTTTGACATGTATGTAAAACATGGCCTTGGCCTTTTTATGTTAGTACACTGTGGCACAACCATACGAGGGACAATGCTGAGTTACAGTGGCCATTGATGGGCACTTTTGATGAACAGAAAATTAATTTCCTACAGGACAAATTGTTTACGAGAAGGAGTAGGCAGTCGATGATTGATTCCCTCAGGACATGGCAAAAGGAGGCTAAACAGAGATGAATTAAAGCATATAAAGAGGTACGGAAGGGGACAATGCAGACAGTGACTCAGAAAGCAATAGCGCATGATAGAGAGAAAATAGGAAAGGGAATAGAGTTCAGATTGCAGTGTGAAAAGTCTTATGTTGCTCGAGAAGAGAATTGCTGGATGCTCGACCCCTGCCTCTGCATGTCCCACAGACGGTATACCCTGCCCTTCCTCTACAGCCCCAGCTACCCGATCCTACTGTTTTGTGTTGATTCTGCTACTTTTGGTCTGTCTGCCTTGGCCACAACACCATCTTTCTATCCCCGCCGTCTGTGGCAACTATGACTGTTAGCATCCCGGTAACACCTATTGCTTCGGCGTCCCTCTCACCAGCACTTATGCCCACGACCCAGTCTGTAGCAACGTTATTGCCTGGTAGCTCTATTATCATTCCCACTGATTTCTCCTATTTCCCGATGTTACAGAATATTGAGACACCAGTACGTGGCTCTGAGGACAGCGACTGGACGAAATCCAAGGACCGGCTGGGACAGACGTTAATACGGTCTGATGTAGGGGAGGCTGAGAAGAAGGTGGTGGCTAATCAGGCTGTGCAATGGGCTCGTAATCCCATTTATGGTGTGGAAGATGTATGGGATATGATGAAAAACTATGAGCAGTTTGTTCAGGAACATGGCGTTACGCACATGTCAGCAACGTTGATTGGACTGTGGGAACAATCTTTCAATGATGTAAAGCCTCAAATTATGTATGATATTAGGGATCATGTATATGCTGCTGGTATGGCATCTTGTGAGGTTTTTGGTAATGTCATGACACTGGTCGCTTATCAAAGTAGGCTTCTTGAAAAGAGCACGAAGATAATATCCCAGTTTCTGATGAGGGAAGTTCATCCTATATACCACCCTGAATTACCGGGGCTACAGGATTAGCAGAATGCTATTATTAGACCAAGGGTAGAGGCCCGTTCCCAGGAACACTGGGTTTATACTCCATGGAAAAAGGGTGAGGTTTTTCCCTTATAACTCAGTTACTTTTCCCTAGGAAAAATCCCACTGCATATTATAAGGAATTGACTGAGGCTGCTTCATCGATGGTGATGATGCTTGCGGATATTGAATTGTTCTATGGTCTGCTGGTGCCTGTTAATATTTGGAGACAGGTGTACATGCAGGACCACGTTGTGGAATTGGGTGGTACCTGGGATCATCTTAAAGCATGGGATCAGGTTAGGAAGTCTGGGGAAAAGCCTTAAGGCTGAGATACTAGCTTTGCCTGGCCGAATTATTATGTATATGCACTCTCAACATTCCACCGAGAAGGGTAGATTGGGACAAGTTAACAGCATGTGGTCAGAAGAAAGATGAAAGTGTGTCAGATTTCTTCACCCGGTTTGAAGATGTCTTTTGGGATTTTAGCGGACAGGATTTGTCACTGGAAGAGGGTGTTTGATTGTTCGTTAATAGATTTGCTACTAACTTGCTTCCTGAAATAGCAACTTTGTTCGGAGAGCACTTGGACTATCTCCTCCCCTTTTCTGATATTGAGCATGGTGCAGTATTAAGAGAAGAGGGAGAATGAGGAGAAGGAGAAGGTGGATATAAAGCATAAGGAATTGAAAACAAAGGTGTTGTTGTAGCAGGCTTCTAGGGGGAATGGTAGAGGACATGGTGGTTCGGGCAGGCAGCTTCCACGTACCAACTGGACTACTGCACCTGTAGGGCTGAACCAGTGTGCATATCTTAAGCAGGGGGTACACTGGTGAAACCAGTGTCCAGTGTTGTTGCAGAATGTCATGGCCCCTAAAGGACGAGGGTCTTGTGGACAGGGTCATGGTGCTGGTGGACAGGACAGAGCTCAGCATGCCAGTGCATCACAGAATAGTTTGAGTGGTAACTACTTTGATGGCACGAGGGGTGGACAATATTATCATGTTGACTACAACATGGATGAAGTGACAGAGATGTCTCACAGTTAGGACAGCTAATGGCCAGAGTTAGGGACTAGTTCCGATACCTGTAGATCAACGCGGTCCTATGTTGCTGCGGATTTGCATGGCTCAGCCAATGAATTTCTGATGGATACAAGTGCAATGAATAGCTCCATTTCCTGTTTACTGGTCCCCGGGGCAGCTCGGTCTGGCTAAAATAATGTTTCAGTAGGTTTTTCTGGTGTAAAGGTTGTGAGCCCCATTTCTAAACCTCTTTCACTGACTCCTAGTCCTTTTACTGTGGATTCGCCGTTTTTGTTGACATCTAAATACGGGGAAAATCTGATGGGTTTAGGTTTGTTAAAAAAGTTGCATGCAGCAATTTATTGTCCTGCAGGTGTTTACATGACAATGGGTCCTAAGTTGTCAACGTTAAGCAGTGTCTGTCCAAGGATGCGCAACTCCCTGCTGAATTCAAAGACATCCCACACACATGGGCAACGGCTGACACAGACGTAGGACTATTGCAGATTCCCCCGGCTTCCATCAAAATAAAAGATAATGCCATCTTGCCCCATATTCCTCAGTACAAGATACCGCAGGCCGGGGAGCGAGCCTTGTTGCAAATTATACAGGGACTTGATTGAGTCCGTGGTTGTTGAGGAGGCTCTTACAAACATATGCAATAGCCCTATTCTTCCCATCCTTAAGGGGGCCCTTTTGGGTTACTCTGATGACCATCTAGATGTTTATCATTTTGTGATTGACTTGCGCAAAGTTAATAAAATAGTGGTTCCTCAGTTCCAGTGGTTCCTGACATTACTTTCCTTCTGACAAGGATACCTTCATCTGCTAAATACTGTTCTGTCATTGATCTGAAAAATGCATTCTTCAGTATTCCAATGCATACAGACAGTAAACATTTGTTTGGTTTTACAATGGCTGGCAGGCACTTTAGATCTGTTGCACTCTTCAGAGCTGTACCTAGAGCCCTAGCATATATAGTCAAGCTTTAAAAGCTCAATTAGATACTCTCACACTTCCCTCAGGTAATGTATTGCTCCAGTATGTCAACAACCTTCAAATTGCTTCTGATACTGAAGAAGGTTGCAAAGACAGCACAGTCAATTGTTATTGCATTTGGCACATCATGAACATAAAGTGACCCTTTCTAAATTTCAATATTTTTGACAGGAGGTCACCTATCTAGGTCACCTACTGTCGAAGGAGGGTAAGAGATTGACTCCTGAGCGCATCAGTACTATTGTTAAAATACCTACCCCCAAAACTCAGAGGGAGGTGCGCTCTTTCATTGGCATTACTTCTTATTGTTGGCAATGGCTTCCTAACTATTCATTGTAAATAAAGCCCCTGTTAGCACTAACCACTAAAGATGTGCATGAACCCCTGCCTTGGATGCATGAATGTCATTTGCTCAAGAAGAACAGTCATTTGCAGCCAAGCGTTCAGAACGGAATGAGTCTGGTTGCTCCATAAAGAGTAAAGTGGTTTTCGAAGAGATATTTGTGATATTTTTAGTTACAGTACTTGGAGTAGCATGGTTCTTAGAAAAGAAATATCCAGTGGATTCCCTGGTTGGTACAACACCTGTTCCCCCTGAACACATGTTTGTTATTTTGGCCCCTCGCAACAGAGAACATCACAAAACATATGTAAATAATGTATTTTTGCAAATGCTGCATCAAACCCATGGTACCTCCAATGTTACAAATTGTTGGATTTGTGGTCTACTCCCCTCAGTTACATATAGTAGCGGGAGACCAGGATTCTGCCTTTGGCGAATCACTTAGCCGCCCAATGCCCCAAGGAAATCATGACTCTTTTTTCCACATTACAGAACAGGAGATAGAAGCAGCTATAAACAAGATTGTCCCGGCGAAGGCCCCCGGCCAAGATGGACTCCCAGGAGACCTATTCCTTGCCAACCCCCAAAAATGGGCTTGCTTTTTCACTCCCATGATAAATGCGCTACTCAAGGGGTCACCTGTTCCTTCTTCTTGGAAGGGAGCGGAAGTCATTCCGATTTTCAAGAAGGGCGACAGGGAGGACCTAGCCAACTACCGACCTATTAGTTTAATAGATGTCGGACACAAGTTGGTTGGCAGGGTCTTGTTAGAAAGAATCCTATCCTGGGTGGATGAAAATGAAATTTTATCTAATTTCCAAGCAGGGTTTAGGGCCCATATTAGCACGATTGATCAAGCTTTTAGGTTGCTTTTATTGTACTGGAAGGTGGTCACTATTGGCACACCTTGCCTTTATTGACCTGAAGACGGCCTTTGACCTGGTCCCGCGAGACCGTCTTTGGTTGGTATTGTCAGAGCTGGGGGTCCCAAGGTATATATCTTGACCTATTGATTCGCATGCATGATGGGAACTATGCCGGAGTAAGGTGGGGCAAACAGAACCAAAGGACTGACAAAATACCTGTTAACAGGGGAGTCCGGCAGGGCTGTGTGCTGGCTCCCACCCTTTTTTCTCTATTCGTGAACAGGGTGGTATCTTTTTTACTTTAAATTAGCGCCGATGCACCAGCCCTGGCGGGTTAATAGGTCCCAGCTTTGCTCTTTGCAGACGATACCCTGTTAATTACAAAAACCCCAGCAGGGCTACAAAAGTTGCTTAACAGATTTTTTGTCTTTTGCAACTTGAGGGGTTTGTCAATAAATACCTCTAAGACCAAACTCCTCTCTTTTAACCCCAGCAGGCCCTCAAAGTCACATATTACTCTGCAAGGGACACCGCTAGAGCTTGTAAATACCTTCGACTATTTAGGAATCCGGATATCAGATAAATTAAGCTGGAAACCCCACACAGACAAGATGTTTCTAAAATATAAACAGATTGTAGGTATACTTGGTAAAGAACATTGCTCCTCAATCACTAGGCCGATTGCCCCTGTTTTAGCTATTTATGCGGCAAAGGCCTTGGGCGCAGCACTTTATGGTTCTGAACTATGGGGCTTCGAAAGAGATTCCATGGTCAAAGCTGAACACAATTTTTTTAGAGAAATGGTATCGCTCCCAAAGGGAACTCCCCTTAAGCCTTTATTGAGTGATCTGGGTAGGCGCTCCCTTAAAGATTTGGTCATCCTACGTCCGCTCTTATTTTGGGCTCGTTTGTGGCGCACTCCTGAACTATATAAGTACACCGCCAGCCTCAAGGAAGTGATGGACATGGAAGGCTTAAACAGGATCAGCTGGCTGTGAAATATTAAGAAATACCTGTTACAGTTAGGTTTTAAAGAAGCGTGGGAGCAGGGGTCCTCACTGAGTAAATCTGATTTGAAGAGAGCATATTGGGCTTGGATTGAAATGCAGGACGACAACAACCCTAATCTGGGTAGGTTGACTAATCAATTTCGCTTATTCAAACAGGCTCCTAGCCTGGAACCAGGCATGAGCGGATTTTGCGGATTGGCAATCCGCGAATTTGCGGATTTGCGAACTCGCAATCCGCAAAATCCGCGAATTCCCGCGAATTTGCGGATTTTCTTTTTTTTTTGTGTTCGCCCGTGTTTCTGCCAGTTCGCGAGGGTTTTTACAATTTCGCAATTTGCGAACTTACCTGTCGGGTCGCAAGTTTTGCGAACTTGTTGTTTCTACGTGTCCAACCTGTTTGGGACACTCTTCTTCATCACTGCCACTCTCTGTCACCACTGCCACTCTCTGACTACTCATGCCACCCTCTGGCCCACCCATGCCACCCTCTGTTTCATCACCACACCCTCTGGTTGTCCAGTGTACATTATTTTCGGCAAAGCAAAGCACACCTTCCCTGCCTCAAGTGACCTGAATTAATTTGGGGCTGATTAATGTGTCACAGAATATTTTTTTAGCTGGCACCTGCTTCCTTAGTGCGCCCTGATTAGTGATCTTTTGCACTTGCTAAGTGCTTTCATTGTTGCAAAATTAGTTACAACACCTGCCCTGCCCCAACTGACAATAATGAATTAGGGGCTGATTAATGGATTTTAACTTCCAGCCTGGCTCCTGCTTGTCTCCCTTAGCTGTAATTCATGACCTTTGTGGCATATGTGTAACTATTCTGAGGTTC
This sequence comes from Lissotriton vulgaris, assembly GCF_964263255.1. Lineage (NCBI taxonomy): Eukaryota > Metazoa > Chordata > Amphibia > Caudata > Salamandridae > Lissotriton > Lissotriton vulgaris. The sequence continues at coordinate 20,366 of NW_028244784.1, forward strand.
AGAGCAGGGTCACATAATAGTTTCAACTGGCAACTGAACTCTGGAGGGGCCCCTCAGGAAGCACTACAGGAAATGGCTACTAATGATGTGCCTGAACTTTTGAACCTGGTAAGTAGTTACTTTCAGTTTTGCTTAGATCGTATTTCTGCAATTTCGCACTTATTCGCGGGGTGCGAACTCACGCGAACAGTGCGAGCAGTGCGAGCAAAATCCGCTGCTCGCGGATTTGCGGATTTTGCAGGAAATTCGCAAATCTCGCGGATTGCGGATTTCCCGAAAATCCGCAAAATCCGCGAGCGGAACGGATTTTCCGCCCATGCCTACCTGGAACCTTACCTTGACCTTATCTAAAAACCCAGGGATAGGGTGCTATATATACAATTTAGATTGGGTACGCTCCCAATCCGAGAATACACTTCTAAATGGAAATCTCCAAGTCAGACACTATCTTCTTGTTTGTACTGTGATGGAGTGTTAGAAAGCATCCCACACTTTATGTTTGCCTGCCCAGCTTATAACAAACCAAGATCAAGATGGCTGAAACCAACCTGCAGGCTGATAGGAATTAGAGATTATAGGGCAGCCCTTAGAGTCATGCAGTCTGACACTACCACGGTCATTGTGTGTGGGGTGGCGAAGTTTCTTGGCTGGGCATGGTACATTAGAACAAAAAAATGTAACTAGGTTTTTGTATGTTTTAAGTGTATTTTAGCCAAAAGATCCTAAGATTTAATATGTTCTTAAACTTGTAATATTTATTGTTGTTTTATGTCATAATGTACAGGTGTGAATTTTCAGGATTGTCTGTTATGTATTCTTAATTCTTATTTAAAAGTAAATACTTTTATAATTTGTACAATCATTAACACCTACGATGCTTTCATGATAAATCTTTTAATCAAAATAAAGCTTTGAATTGAATTATATAGAAGCAATATTTTACTGAAGATGCCATTCTCATATCTAGCAAGCTGTGAGGGGTGGTTTGAACTGTTCACTATGGTATACATTAATTTTCATTCTTCTGCTATGGATATGACATCTGCTGATTACTATACAGTGTTATAATATATACATGCGCATCAAGGGGTTACTCCTGGGGAGCAAGGGGCCCCTGATACATTGTCCCCAACAGCCTGTATGAATCTATATGGACAGGAGTAAAATGTAATTTAATATGGCATCAAAATGAAATGTCGAACTTCCAGGGGTTTAATGCAACCGAATACTTTGAATGTTTCCAGACACGTAATATTACGAAGAACAAAGCAATGCCAATACCAGTAGTCAATACAACAGCTGGGTTTTGTGTCGCGGGAACAGGAGAAGTACAAGGAGGGGAGAGCAATTGCAATTACACAAATATGTTGAGTACAAACAGTAGTCCGCCTTTGCTCCCACTGCATAATGTCTATTTTGTCCATGGATCTCAAGCTTATGTTTGGCTTCGTAGGGGAAGGTCAGGTACTTGTTACCACTATTATTGTTGAAGCACCATCCACCTACCATAGAGATCACCGATGACAACGTAGGAGTGCATACCTTCCCGAGTTAGAAGGGTAATAAAAACAGAAGATATAGATGAGACAGCTACCACTTTGCAACAGTTCACAGACCCAATGAAGGGTATTGTACCCTTTTGGGGCCCCATGTCTAACAGTCTTAAAATCCATCGCCTCACATGAGTAGTAGAGGGGTTCATTAATACCACAGCTGGTATTTTGATGAATATTACAGCTGAGCTCCAGGCTACGAGACTTGTTGCTTTGCAAAACCAGATGGTGTTAGACGTCATCCTTGCCAATCGGGAAAGGGCCTGTTGTGTCATTGGCCGTAGTTGCAGCTTCTATATACCAGACCTGGCCCCTAATGTGTACTCTACCATTCAGAAATTGCACAAACTTGCATCCGACATCCACCAAGAGAATGGTACTTGGTCCCTCTCTGGATGGTTCTGGGGTTTGTTCTCGTCTGGGGGTTTGGAAAATCCTCATTTTCTTAGCTGTAGTTGCTGGCCTACTCTTCACCTGTTACCTGCTTGCTGTGCCCATTGTGCCAAGACTCTAATGCCCAAGCCGAAGGGTTTAGTATCTGATCCTAAGATTACTGCCATGATGATACAAGATATACAAGATATCATGTCAATAGATGAAGGTATTTTTGAATATTGATAATTCAAATATTAGCTTGCAATTGGTAGTCCTTTAGTTCTGTAGGGAGTTGTTTGCTCCAAATAGTAGCAAAATGAATTAGCGAATGCTCAAAGGAGGGTCTGTTGGATTAGAAAATTGCTTTTTCCGAATTTGCCATACACTATATGACTTAAGTTAGCATTCGCTGCACCATTTTGTATTTAGCAGCCATTTTGAGCTGTCTCACTTTGTGTTTGCCTCACTGAGAAGCAGCTACCAATATGTCCTCTGTACGTGTATTTCTCCAAGTCTAAGTTTGCTGTGCTAATGAATTGAGGGCCAGATGTACGACCCTTTTTGCGGCTGCAAACTGGAGACCGTCCCGTTTGAGGCCGCAAAAAAGGGTAACAGCAAGTACAAATGCTTTTTTGCAAGTCACTGATTCGCAAAGTAGCATTTGCAACTCTCACAATTAGGAAAGAGCGTCCCTTCCTAATTGTGAGTCAACATGCTATGCAATAATGTTTTGCGGCCGCATTTGCTTAATATGTCTTAATATTTTATCGACACTCTCATTTGGGAAGATGCAAGTGACTCATCAGTGTCTATTCCAAACTTTGGAGCATCTTTTACCCAAAGTAGCTTGTGAATATGTGGAGCACATAAAGCTTGGTCTTCTTTGCATCAAACGAATTCAGTCACATTTCACCGAGAGGTGGATTGCTCTTATTGCAAATAAAAACCATCATGGCTTGAAACATGAGGTTAAAATATCTGCAAACATTTGCAGGGTCCTATTAGCAGAGTTCTCCTGGAGTCTTTAGATCAAAGTCTTATACATCAGAATTTGCCTCTTGCAAGAATTAAAGCAGGTCATCCCCTGCATACTCAGCACAAGTGAGTGTTAGAAACCATGTAGGGGACCATCAATTTCTCAACATGCATTTTAGTTCACTGTGACTAAAATACCAATTGACATGCCATGAGATTAATCAAGTTGTATTCCAGATAATCTTTTCCGTGGACTTTCTCAACAAATTCTCTTGCAGATAGATTTTGCAGATTTACACCTGTTTTCAAAATGTGGTTCACAGCATAAAGCAAAGAAGGCAAATCACTTTAAAATAATAGATGAAACATATAGAGGATACATTGACAAAATCTAGGATTCTCTAAATAAAGACTAGTGAATCTATACTCGGCTGCATGTATTTGTACAGACCGATCATCTTACCTACCACCTACTTCAGTAGAAAAGAGATGAGGGGGAAGAGTGAGCTTCTAAACATTTTTTCCCATACACTTAAGGAAGTTCCTTTTGCTTCTTTTAGTTGCTATAGATCAATAGCATCACCAACAATCTCTTTTGAATGTAGGGTATGGATGCTGTAATGTTCATACATTTTTTCTGCTCTGCTTCAATCCATTTTTTCTATCTGGCCTGTTGGTGATCATGTGTTGTCCTCCAGATGTGTGATATCTTGAAGAATGTCTGCATTTTTATAACATATGTTATTTTGTACCAGATGTGAAGTTGCATTTTTAATTTTGCTAACAGTAACTAACTCTTGCCATGTTGTTTTACTCTTGGTTGGGACATCATTTACTAGAACTACAAGTCTCTCTTACAAATTTCTCTGTACCACTGTAGCTTCAAACCTTTCCTTAACATCTATTGGCAGGTATCTAACTCTACCTTTGAGACCTTTCTGGAGCTCAGTTGGAGGTAATTTCTCGGTCTTTGGCTCCGTGCGAACTATAGCTTGAAATGGATGTATAGACTGTATTAATATGGATTCATAAACATTCAAATCTTTAAGTATTTATGGAACAGGTATTATTTCTAGGTTGTTGTGTACTGCTCCAGCAGGAAATTTGTTTTCCTCTAACTTATTATAGCAGTATTTATATATAACTTTTTGGATTGACAAGTCAAATCTTCCGTCTACAAATAAATAAACATCAATTTCTCGTCATTTAATATAATTCTTCTTTTCAGTTTCAATGCGCAAATCAACATTACAAGTTTGATTTTTGTAGTGAGTGCATCAACAACAAATACAAACCCAAGTTGTTTGCTCTGAAGAAATGTGTTAAACTTTTTAATCCATTTTACAAAATTACCAACACTAATACCTCTGTTCTGCTCCATAACTCATGTTGCTACCAACTCTTCATTTTCCCTACACTCCTGCTCCGATCCAAAAAACAAAATTCAGCATCCTCACAAATCTTTTCAACTTTTACTACCATACACTGCAAAAGAGCTCTATTCCATTCATTTCTCCTAAACATACAGCATGGGGTTTTACATAATAAAGCCTATTACTCAAATTTCTCATTGAATGGTGTACAACTAACATTCTAAAATGATGATAGCTGCTTTTACCCACTTTATTGACAGATAAGCTAGTGAGTGTCCTTGTAAATTAGTATGTTTTTGTACTTTGCATGGATCTAATCCTTGAAAAGTACGTATTTTCTGTTTTAAACTTCTGAAAGCAAACATACGGCGGAAATTTCTCAATATATTAATTGATTGTTGACGAATACTAATAACACTACTACAACTGTACACAGGGTCCTGACTACGCCTTCCTTGTATCTCTTCAGCAATCTCTTCCTCAACATTTCTAGGTACCATTGCTTCCTTCGTAACAGGAATACAATTTTTCATCTCATAACATCATCCATATTCATCAACTGCATGCACTAAAGTGTTGTCTTGGAAATAGCCTTCTTCATTAAAGAAAGGCCAACTATTTGAAGAATGTATCCATTCACCACTAAAAACTTTGCAAAAGTTACTTCTATTAACAAGTCTTTTCTTTTGGCTCTGTCTCCTCAGTGACAACACTATAACCAAAATAAATAGATTCCTCTTCAGAGCCAATGCCTTATCAATTCCACCTTCAACATATTATTTGGGTCAGATTGTGTTCTTCTTTTATACTTCTTCATACATGCTAACAAGTTGCAAATTATTCTAGTGCAGAACATCATACCTCTGATTTCCTTGAACTGCCTCTGCCTTCTGCTTAAACTCTCTCCTTTCTTCACTGGCTTCTTACTTTTCACATCAGAGACTTTTTGTGCTTTATTACTCTGTGTTATAGTTTTCTTTTTCTTTACTTCTTTTTGTACTTTTCCCAGTAGTGCACAATCAATTTTAAGAAATGTCTTGGTCCTCTTACCAGCAAGCCTTTTCTCTTTGACCATTTATTCTACATTTTGCCTCTTTTGTTTCTTAGTTCTAAGGAGATGCTCTAGTTGAAGCTGCTTCTTTGTTCTCCGACTTTTTGTTGGCATGGTAATTCTGTGCAGATAACTAGATATTGATGTCTGAAAAGAAAAAATGTAAACGTACATACATCACTTAATTATATAGTGTCACGTTATATATTTTAACTATTTAAACATTTAGGGGCCCATTAGGATGGCGGGCGGTAATCCACCCGCCATCCGCACCTAAATTTCCCCCGCCATATTAGCATGGGCTTAGTTAGATGCCTTTCCGGAAAGGTATGCGGAGACACACTGCGGGGGCGCGTTGTGGGCCCCCAGGGACTCCGGGGGGGTGAAGGATGCACATGGGGGTACCTATGGTACCCCCCAGCATTACAAAGTACAACGTGGCAGGCACCGAGCGGTGCCTGTCACATTGTGCTTTGTAATGCATTGCATGTATCTTCAGCATTGCGGGGGCGGTGCATTCAGCACCGCGCGCCGCAATGCTGAAGATCCAGGATGCACCCACCACTGTGGCGGGCGCATCCTAATGCCCCCAATGGGACCCCCGCCCTTATGGCGGGCGGTCCCTAGACACGACAGGATGACGGGTGGACAAAGTCCGCCCGTCATCCTAATGGGCCCCTAAGTTTACATGAGGATATATAGTTTTGCCAACCTTTAGACTACTTGTGTTCACTTTTATGTACGTAGCACCCATCCTATTAACTACTGACAGCCTACCTTACTGCTCCGTTAAATGTACGGGTGAGAGGATGCTCATACAGATACTCACTCAGAGTTCTTCACACACTCTCTTACTCACCCATACACCTTCTTACATAGTCATTAACTTAAAGGAGCATAACCTATTGATTAACTACAGCCTTCCTCAGGGGAAAGTCATATGGTGTAGAAGAGTGTCTTAAAACTTGACAAGGAATTTACATGTTAGACTTGAATGTGTCAGTTCTTTCACTTATATGTAAATAACTGTGTGAGTCCCTATCAGGAACTGATATTCCATGAGTATGTCAGTTTGTTTGTAAATGGTTGTCTGTCGTTGTGATATCTACGGTCCTTTAAATGTATTTGTACAATATTGGGTTATTTAAGTGCGTAAGAAACTGCCTTCATTACCACAAGATACATATCAGTTGTGCCTGTCTGTATGAGTGAATCTTTGTGTGCTTCTCTAACTACCTCACTATGTGTTTCAGTGTCTGTCTGCTTTTCTACTTAGGTATCTCGGATTTAAGTCTGGGTGTAGGCTGGATACATAATTGGGCACATAGGTTTGTATGAGTGCATATCGCTCACTGAAACATCCAAGTGCATCTTTTACTTTTTAAGTGAATAGCTCCCTGTGCTATGGCCTAGCTACAGCCTACTTTATTGTTCACTTATATCTGGTACAACAATAGTTTACACCTTGTTTAGCACTTTTAGGTGATAAGAAAGCTCTACCAGTAAAATTACCTGCCCAAGCTCAAGTATACCAGGCCTCAAACATAATGCAAGGGCTATGCTTCTGCATGGCAAAATTGAAAGTGGCAGTTGTTTCGCAGATATCTGAATGAGTTTTTCAGTTCCTGTCTGGGGCTGTGATTCCATATGTATGTAAATCTTTTACTAAATTATTGACTCTCTTTATGTGATATGTGATTGTCTGAATGTGTCTGTAAAGGCCTGAATAGATTGCCTCCCAGTTGTAATAGTGAATTGTGGGTTATTTAAGTGAGTGTAAGCAACTGCTTTCATTACCACAAAATACATATCAGTTGTACGTATCTGTGTGAGTGAATATTTGCATGCTCCTCTAACTATCTCACTGTGGGCCCGATTCACAGAAGTAATCTGAGATGAAAGTCTAACTTTATGGCTTTGGGTATTAACAAAGAGCATTTAGGAGTAGTAAAGTTAGACTTTTGGTCTAAGTTGAGACCAAAAGTCTAACTTAGACCAAAAGACCAAAAGTCTAACTTTCCTACTACTAAAGTTAGACTTTTGGTCTAAACTTAGACCAAAAGTCTAACTTTACTACTCGTAAATGCCTTTGTGAATACCGAAAGTTGTAAAGTTAGACATTCATCTCAGATTACTTCTGTGAATCGGGCTTTAGGTGTTTAAGTGGCTGGTTGCTTTTCTACTTAGGTATCTCAGATTTAAGTGTGGGTATAGGCTGGATGTATAACTGGGCATGCAGGTTTCTATGAGTGCATATAGCTCACTGAAACATCAAAGTGCATCTTTTCGTTTTTAAGCAAATATCTTCCTGCACTATAGCCTAGCTACAGCCTTCATCGCTGTTCAGTTATATATGGATTAAGAAAAATGTATACCTTGAGTAGCAGTTTTAAGTGATATGACAGCCCTACCAATACACCTCCATGCACAGATCAATTCCAATTCATAATTCATATACAGCTATAGTGCATGAATTCCACTTTCAAAACTGAGTGTTGTATTCATCCTTTATAAAGGAACAAATATTACTACAACTCTCAGAATTCAAATAAAAACTTTAGTCTTAAGCAGCAGATCATACATACACATATAAATCTTTGACATAATATACTACAACTACAAGACAACATATAGGTTTAGCCATTAGTGTGCAGTTTTTTCTCCTACCACTTCTAGAATGCAGTAGAGCAATACAAGTGCAAGATTCACCTCAATGGAAACGCATTCTAAACTACCTTGACAGTCATCTAATCTGCACCTGAGACAAACTGTCCTACTAACAGATATATATTAAAAGAACTTACAATTTGATTTATGTATCATCCTTTCTTTTTCAAATAATTATATATATTTCAAAATCATGTTATTACAATATGACATAATAATATACCTTATGAAGCATTGTTTGACTTACAAAAACTTTTAAATAAGATACCAGAATGTTATGTTATGTTATTTTTATTTGTACTGCGCACAGCTGCCCCAGCAAAGGGGCATCCTGGCGCTTAGAATATTGAGTTCGTTGATAAAATCGCTTTTATTTTCTCTTATTAGGTAGATGCAATATTCTCAGGGTTTGTAAAAACTTAGCAGAATAATGGCACACCACTCTCATTAAAAACAACTATAAATGGCAACCTTCTGAACTGTGCATTGCATGATACTGCAAAAGTCAACAAATTAAAAACATGACTTTCATATTTCAGTCTTGTAACTGCATCTCTGAATGGTTACTGTCTATTAACCCTTTCACTCCTGTTTGAAGGTAGTCCAAAATGCATGCCTTTGTGTCAACACTCATGACTTAATTGCAATAATGCAATCATGGCAATGAATTCGTGAAACAAAACGGGAGTCGGAAAACCTACCTCCCTTACTACTTCTATATTTCTATCACTATACTACACTTTCTTAGAACATCCTCACTAGGGAATCTTACCTTCCTTATAAAACAATTAACCTAAAAAGCTCCAATTTTTAAAAATTAATACCTGTTTCTTTAACACCCTTTCCCCAATACACCCTCTGCAGATTCTCCATAGAAACCCACTGGAACCAATAGGTTACAAGTTAGCAACCCATTCCAGAAGGACCATACTAGTTACTAAATGAAGTACAGTACGTGTGGTTTATTGCATATTCTCTAAAGCATATCCAACTCTGTATTACATTTTTTTCTATTTACCAGAGCCAATGAAACATCTAGTTACTAATCATTTCCAAATGCAACCTACTTTAATTTACCTACATATTCCATTCATCCAATCAACTTCCATGTTTTTTTCAAACCACCAACACACATGTGTTTTCACTGTCTATCATAGTACCAAATGTGATATTGCACTGTAGACCTGTTCTGTGTGCTACTCCTTCTTCCTACAAAATGCTTATAGGGTTTATTGATAGCCATAGTTGTGTCTACTGGGCAAAAGAGGCTGCAAAAAACAAAAGGTATTGACAGGAACTTGGGTTTGCCACGTGTAGAGATTAGTTGTTTTGGCCAGAGAGGGTTAATGTTTCATCAGCTACTGCCTTTGGTTAAAACCATTGTGGATTTCCAAGCTCCTCACCTCATGATTGTGCACTGATGGTAGCAATGACCTAGGCACATTCACTGGGGTAGGGATGGAAATCCTAATGAATAATACCTTTGCATAACTGATCTCGCTTTTCCATCACACTGTCTTAGTATACTCAAATAAATTGCTAAAGAGAGAAATTGAAGTGATCAAATCCATTCTGTCCACAGATTGACAAAGCCAGGAAACATGTTCATAAAACTGTTTCTGCTTTACTCAGAGACCATAATATGGGCGCTATCTATAACAACAATCTGCATTTTGACATGGATGGAATATATAGAAGTGATGGAGTTCACTTACCAACAAATGGAATAGGGTGTTTCTAAGCAACCTTAATCTTGGCATACAGTCATATCTGTAGCTGTCTTATTCACAACACAAAGGCTCTTGTCAGAGCCGCCCAAGAGGCCAACCTTTTGTTCATTTACTTGTTGAAGATTTTTTTTTATATTTGAAATTCCTGATGACGTCGCAATGAAAACATTAACTTTGCGGCATTGCAAAACAAAAGGAGACATTTAACGACCAATACCACACTAAACATTCTTAACTTAAACACTTAATTCTAACTGCTACAATACACACATTATTAACCACCTAACTGCTTTAAAAACATTTTTGTACACATATTTTTCTAGTAAGTTTTAAAGAAGCTGTTTAAACCCTACTTCCCACAGTCGCAATGATTCCGGTAACCGTGATGATCTTGCCTTTTTTAGGGGGTGCAAAACACATATATGCACACATTTTACAGTATTTCAGACACTAGGGGTTTATTACTGCAATCGTTAAAGTCATATTTTTGTAGGGAGTTTTTATAAAAACAACCATTTAAACCGATTATTTGTTTTTGCGGTGACACTGGGTGTCGTGATGATATCGCTACCCGCGCGTACATCACGAAATGACAAACAAATGCAGACATTCAATAACCACCACACACTCAAAACTTATAACTGCAAAATTAATTATAACCAACACACTAAACACATTAATATCTAAATGCCTGTATAATAGCATGTACTACTCCCTTAATATTGTAATCTATGATTGCAAGCATCACTGTATCACTAAGTTCCTCATTCACTGTTTAAGTATTTGAGAGGATCCATGAGATGATGCATTAGTCTATCAATACTTCTGTAACAAAATGCGTGACTGCTTCAGTACATCTACGAGTGGTTACATCAGTGTCACAATGGGTCTGTGATTGGATGAGTAAGTTTCTCACCTAATCTGTGAGTAAGTGAATGAGTACCTTGTGCATTTGAAAGTAAGTATATGACTGTCTGGCTGGATCTGTGAGTGGATACATGAGTGTCTAAGTGGGTGTCTGAGTGGGTGAACGAGTTGGTGCATGAGTGTCTGAGTGGATACTGTGATTGAGTGTATGAGTCTCTCAGTGGGTCTATGACTGACGGCGTTAGTGTCTGAGTGGTACTGTGAGTGGATGCATGGGTCTCTTAGTGTGACTGTGAGTGGATACAAGAGTCTCTGTATAACTGACTGGGCGCCTAAATCTCTGAGTGGGTCTATGAGGGGCTATGTGAGTGACTGTATGGGTGTGCGAGTGCTTGTGTGGGTCTGCGAGTGGATGTATGAGTGTCTGAGTGGATCTGGGAGTGAGTGGGTATGTGAGTGTCTCAATGGGTCTGAGAGTGAGAGCATAGGTTTCTGAGCGGGTACCTGAATGGGTGCATGTATGAATGTCTGAGTGGGTCTTTGACTGGGAGGGCGAGTGTCTGGGTGGGTCTGTGAGTGGATGCATGAGCCTTGACTGGGTGTGTAAGTGTGTGCATGTATATCTGACTGAGTTTGTGAGTGGGTGTATGAGTTTTTGAGTGAATGAGTGACTGACTGAGTCCATAAGTCTCTGAGTGGGTGTATGCGTGTCTGAGTGGACCTGCGAGTAGGTGTATTAGTGTTTCAGTGGGTCTGGGAGAACATACATGAGTGTGTGAGTGGGTCTGTAAGTGAGTATGTGTAGTGACCGTGTTTTTGGCTCTATTTCTGAGTGATGGTGACTTTAAGCTTGCTACCATCCTGAATCCCTATTCTTGGCTTGTGTTGGTCCTTTTCAGACCTTTTTGCAGACCTAGAAGCCTAAACTAGAGGATGGCTGCTTTATATGATGATAGATCCCTTATTCTTGACTCTAATCCATCTATTGCCTATTGGCTTTGACATAATTATGTGTCCTTTCATCATCCTACCTATAGTAGAGGGTGGATCCTGTAGTCCTGACTTTATATTACATATTGGTATGGTTTGTGCATGTACTCTGACAGAGCTAAGTGTTATTTCATCCTTTTCGGGCCTACAAGGCCCAAAACTAGAGAGACTCCATTTTGCTTTCTGTCCCTGCAGACTGAGATGCTTGCAGGGTAAAGGTGATGTTTTAGTTATGAGGTGTTGTTCGCTAGGGGAAAACCAGCCGAGACTGGATCTTATCGAAAATAATGTGTTTGTCTCTGGGCCCAGACGTAACATGCAGATGGCCACTGCATTTGCGCGGAGAGCCTTGGAGCTGGCACAGGAATTTGGTGGGAGGCAGCCCTCTGTTGGAAATTTCCATGAGGGGAGAGCATTCCATATTAGTGAAGTGCAGAAGAGTCAGTGGGTCAGTCGGTTCTTGGAGAGAGAGAAGTGAGATGGTTTTTGGAGCTGAAGAGAACAGTTCAGTTCAGTTGGTTTTCTGGAATGGAGAGAGAAGGCAGATGATTGCTGAAGCTGGAGAAAGCAGTCAGATGAATCTTAGAACGAAGTTGGAACTGTCAGCTGGAGCTGCCAGTTTATCAGGATGCATTAAAGCAGTCAGATGGAGGAGCTGAAGCTGCCAGCTGCAGCAGTTGAGCCAGAGGAGTGAAGCTGTGGTGACGGAGGGCGAGAGAGAGCCCTGATTCCCCCAGAGAGAGAGAGAAACATTCCTGTCTAATAGGGTGAGGTATTCTAAACTAGTTTGCTTTATACTTACACATTAATATTGTCTTTTATTTCCTAGGCTAGATCCCCCTATTGTATTGCTAATCCTTTTTCTTTCAGCGGTGTGCAGTATAATCCATTCCCTCTTTAGCTTTCTACAGTCCCTGTCAATTACATGTGGATGTGTTATAGTAATAAAGCTTTATAAAGAGTACCCGCAGACCTGTGTATGTGTCTATTCCCCTTTTACTTTTCAGGCTATGTGTTAAAGTGCAGTATTATATTGTTATTGTTAATAAAGGAACCCCAGTTCTTAGTGAACCAGTGTGTACCTCTTGTTTTTGTACAGTAAAGGTAACCTTTTCTTCTAGTCAGGTACTATTATATGAACAGATGCTGCCCCTGATCAGGTAAATGGTAACTGAATAATGAGGGAGAGAGGAGCCTTTGAAATAGAGAATAAGTTGTACACCGTGTAATTCGGCCATTCTTGTGTGATCCATGATATTGTAGTATTGTACCTTTAGTGGATAGTGAGAGAAACTTCCCAACAGAGAGAGAGAGAGAGAGCTGAATGTATTTATAGGAAAGTGATTGTCGTTGTAAGGCGGCGTTAATGAGAACACCAGGGGGGACACTGGTGCGTATACCCACAGGATTGTGGCTTGGACATTAGGAGAGAACACCAGGGGGGATACTGGTGTCTATACCCACAAGATTGTGGCTTGTGTATGTATGAAATAGTGAGAGCACTGGGAGGACACAGTGCGTATACCCACAAGATTGTGGCTTGAGAGAGCACTGAGTGTGTCAGTGTGTAATGGTAAGTTATTGGAACTGCCCCCTTCACTATGAGTAGGAGGGTCGCATAGTCTGGGTCTGAGGTGCCGCGAGACTATAAGGTATGAGTGTGGTGTAGGTCATGGACGTCCTTAGTAATCAGTGAGTATTCCTAGTAATCCCCATGGATTTAGTGGTGTTTTTGATGATATGAGCTTGTATATTGATAGTTCCCCATCCTCAGGAAGGTACCCAGGTGCCTGGATAGATGGGTCCTGAGGAGGGAGGTGGTTACGTTTCGGCTGGGTTGGTGGTGTCTTGGTGAGCTGATCCTATCTGGTCCGAAAATCCGGTCGTTACAGTATGTGAGTCTCTGAGTAGGTCTGCACATGGGTGTGTCACTCTTCCATTGAGTTTGTATCTGGGTGCATAAGTACCTAAATGAGTATTTGAGTGAGTGCATGAGTATCTGAGTAGGAATGTGACTGGATGTACAAGTGTGTGAGCTAATAAAATCCATTTTGGACACATAACTTGTGTTACTCACAAACCCATTTCTCAAGCATGGGGTCAGAGTATCTACACCCTGAACCCTTATGTTAGCTTTCACACACATTTTCAGCCCCAGGAACTGTACCCGAAAGATTAAATGGCAGCCACAACTTTCTGTTCAGGTTGCGTCTAGCCAATCCCAACATTCCAGAAGCACACGCATCCATGATAAATCGCAAAACCACCACAAAATATCTGTAGCTAGAGATATATCTATAATTTTTGGCTTAAATTTCTCAAAAATTAAGGGATGGATTTGCACCAAATAATAAACAGAACAGCACAATCTGCGTAACAACATCTAGACTGCATATGACTATGGTTTTATCAGTGATGTCATCAACAATTTCATTTCCGATCTCATCAGTGACATCATCAATGATGTCATTTAACATACCGTGAACTGAGGTAATATGTGAGGTCACAAGCAGTGCATGGTGGGGGTGCATGTTACAGCTACTGCAGTAAACTATGACTGGTGAATTTCAGTGTTTATTGTTTTTTCTGCATTCGTTTTTATCTTATTTCAACACCTAACTATAATGTCACTTTAAGCTTTGGTTTTTCAGTGAATAGTCATCTTTGTTAACCCACCCAGGCCCACGCTGTGCATGACCTTCAGCCATGTGGAGCTGGTGGGTTGGCTAAGGTTAACTGCTGTGGGTGGCCAGCTATTTCAGTTATGGTCTGCATGTCCATTGGGCACATTTCGGGTTAGTTATTAATTGTGGTCCTAACCATAACTTGTAAATAGTAAAAACTGTTTTCTTTTAAATGTTAATGTAAATTATGTTATATTTTAAATGTAAAGCAAAATAGACAATGCTACAACACTATTAATTTGATTTTGAATTACATTTGTATTTCATTAAAATGTATTAAATTAAATTAAAATTATATTTCTGAAGTTTAAATTAAAAAATACATTTCCCCTAGTGTAAAAAATATGTTTTATTGTGCATTGATAATTATTAAAAGTGAGTTAAAGAATTAATTTAATGTAATTTAATTATGTTTTATAAAATGTAATGTTACTTGAATTTATACGTTTAAAAAATAGATTGTTAACATAGCTTAGAATGATGAAATGATAAATGTCTTTTATTTTTTTTTATGATATTTATTTCCAGTTCCATTCAATACACTTTATTTTGGTCAATATGACCACAAACAAAAGTACAAGCATAATACATATAAATACATTTAAATTTACATCAAAAATCGATTACATATCTTTTTGTACTATTATCTTGCCTCGGTGTTACAGTTCATCACCCCGCTGATAATTGGTGAAAAAGCACCAATTCCATTAAGCCATTCACCTTCAATTTATGAATTTGTAATGGGGTGGAATGTCGAGGCAGCTGTCTAAAAATTATCATACCTAGCTATTTAAAAAAAACAAAGTTTAAGACTCTAAAAGCTGCATATGGGGTTTGGAGGATAATAAAACGCCAAATGGGGATCGAGAAAATCTTGCTGTACACCCCTCTGTCTTCCACTAGCATTTTTCCTTCAGTCTTTCGGGATCATATATTGAGTAGATGGAATAATTCTGGAATTGTTTGTGTAGGGGATCTTTGGCAGAATGATCAGTAAATTCCCTTTGCAGAGTTACTGAATAAGTATAACTGAACTGGAAATGATTATTTCAAGTATATCCAGATACATAGTTTTTTTAATACTCTACGCCCGCAGGATCGCTCTGCCCTCAGGAGGATCCCGCTTATCGACAGCATGTTTAGCAAAAAAACGATAGGATACTATTATAATCTATTCATGTCTTAATTTCCAGATGATATTGAGATTCACCAAAGGAGGTGGAACGAAAAGCTGGGTAGTGAGGACACTCAGCTACAGGAATCTATTGCATTGGCTAACACTATATTAATTACCGGTAGAGCCAGCACGCAGCACTACATGGCCCTATTCGATTTATATTATACACCTTCAAAAATTTGTAAATGGGGGACCACGGTAGGTACATCTTGCAGTAGATGCAGATTGTTTGCAGCCGATGCACTTCATATGTTTTTTTTTCCTGCCCTCGGCTGTCCTCACTCCTATCTCCAATTCAGACTTTTCTTACATTATTGTGTGGATCCACAATTGTAATGACAGGGGAACTAGTGCTAATCGGGTTATCCTCTCTTGAGCTTCCTGAAGTGCAGAGAAACTTCCTATTCATTTCAATGGCAACACTGCGGGCTTGCATCACCCAGGAATGGATCAATCCAGATCCCTCCTCTTTTCTCACCTGGAGAGCCCGTCTGCTAGCCACTTAAAACATAGAAATTGCCATCGATAGGACTAAGGGTCGGAAAAAAATAACTTTGGGTGCAAAGCTCTGGGCGCCTTTGGAACAATGGATTCAGGGGATACTGAATTGATTCTGCTTAGGCTCTAGGGTAACGCTTATATTTTTTCTTTGTGAACTGTTTCTGAACTCTGCTTTTTTATAGGTCTCATTATGTAATGTTTTTTTTATTGGACAATGACCTTTCTGGGTTTTTTTTGTGCGGTCTGGATTTGTCTCTCTTTTATTGTTTTCATAAACTGTTATGTATGAGTTCCCCCCCTGCTTGCATAAAATGTTAAAAAATTCAATAAAGAAATAAAAAATAAAAAAATCGATTACATATAATTAAAAAGGGAAGAAACCAATTATGGACATTATTGGCGCACATGTAAAAAAGGCTCAATTAAAAATGCCTGCAGTTCTAATTTGTTCACAGAGGGAGGACAAAAAGAAGCGGGAATCGCAGAGGGTTATTCGAGGCAAAGAGCAGTGATTCACCTTTGGAAAGAGCATCATACAAATAAATAAATAATTTACATAAAAAGGATTTCTAAAAAAGATGAACAAAATTCTTATCATACTACAGATAATATGGCCTGGCACTAAGAGCCCCCTATAATACAGGCTACTTCTGCACTTTTTTTTTTTTGCAGTGATTGCGGGAGTAGGGTAATAGATTACGATTTCCCTATAGCATAATTAGGGGGCCAATGAACATGCTCACTATAATCTGATCATCTTGAAAACAAGGCCTAATTTTAAAACTAACAGAGGGAACCACAATTAGGTATTTTTCCCGGCTATTTAATAATAATAAGACTACTTCATATCGAGCCAAAAACACATCCTAGCTCTTTAATAGGGTGTTTTTATGAATATCCTGCGTGTACACCACATGGAAAATTGGAAACCTGCCACTAAGTAAACAATAGGGGTACTGCAATCATTTTTCAGTATCCTGCATGCCTCAGAGCAACGTCTAGTACCAAGGTTCCTACAAATCTGCGCCAGCCATCGTTTTCTTGCCTTATGGTAGCCAGGGCAGCTAAAAAACACGTGGAGTACTGTCTCTTCGGGACAGTCACATGCCGAGCACCTCCAAACTTGCAGACCCCCCACTTGTGTGTGAAACAACGGAGGGACAAAAGCCCATGCCGAAACTGAAGATAGAGTTTTCTAGCAACTGCAGGCTTGATATCATCTAGGGCCGGCTCAAAGCTGAACCTATCTTTGAAATCTAAAAAGGCTGAGGTTATCTTGCCTACTCGGAGGCAGCTATAAAGCTGTGCCATTTTATACTCTTCATAATAGGCCTTTAATGATTTCCTAGAGAGTAAGGAGCAGGCAGACTCAGTATCAGCCCAAAGTTCTCCCAGCCCCATACTGACCAGCACGTGTTTTATGTGCGTGAGCCACAGGAGTTTGGCAGCCCCCCTTAGGTTCATTACTTCTTTTATTTCCTGTACGAAAAAAGTTCTGGGCTGGCCCACAGGCAACGCTAGTACAATAATGGTTTAAGGTTAGTTACATCAGCGATTGCCATAAGGCCCAAATCTAATCGGAGCGGAATTAACGGTGTGCTCTGTGGGAGCTTTAATAACTGCCTCAGTAAGTTGTTCTCTACCTGCGTTAGATTCTCTGGACTTTTATAGCCCCAGAGTTCTGCACAGTATAACACCCCTCCCCGGGCTTGGGCCTTTTATATTTTAATGGCTGGACTCATTGGTTTCTGGCTAGACTTACAGAAGACCTTCATAATACCACCTGACGATTGTGATAATTTTAATGACGATTTTTTTATTTGTGCCCCCCAATCCATAGTTTCAGTAATTGTGATACCGAGGTAGTCAAAAGAGGAAACTCTTTCGAGGGGTTTACCATTTAATGAGGGGTTTGCTGGTGTACTTTTGGGGCTATTAAACGCCATAAATTTGGTTTTCTATAGATTAATTTCTAATCCTCGTTCACAACAGAAAACCTTAAATTAATTGAGTACCCTCTAGAGCCCCATGGGTGATTTAGATACTAATAAAGTATTGTTGGCAAACATCATTGCTGGGACTTTTCGGGAGGCTAACTTGGGTGCATCAAGGTCTTTCTCAACTAATAAATTATCTATCAGGCCATTGATGTAAAGACTGAAAAGAGTGGGGGAGAGCACACAGCCCTGGTGACCACCACGTTTGTTCGGGATGGGAACAGTTAGCGTTCCATCCTTGCCAAACCTGATTTGGTCAAAGCTATCCTTGTGCAGCCGCCTAATGAGATGGGTAAGATATGTTGGAATCCCCATCTCATGGAGGACTGTCCAGAGTTTTTCCCTTGGGACCAAATCAAAGGCTGACCTCAGGTCTACAAATAATAAATAGAGGCTGCCATCCTCTAGACACACGGTCTTCCAGTATAATAATTGAAGCCTGTTTATTTGGTCCAAAGTGGACAGTTTTTCCCCTAATCCCTGCCTGTAAAGGGGATAATATCTCCCGTTCCTCCATCCAAGTTTGTAACCTAAACAGCAATACACGCGCAAAGATTTGGTCTATAATTAATTGGTAGGAACGGTGAGCCTTTTTTGTAGATGGGAATTATTTTCGCTCTAGCCCAACTGTGGGGAATCTTCATGCCCTGCAGTATGGCGTTAAATAGCACCCAAAGATATGGAGCCCAGACAGTTGGTTTACTGCGAAAGAGGTCCCCAGGGATTTTATCTAGGCCAGGTGCTTTGCCTGGGGCAATTTTTACTAAAGATCCCTTGATTTCATTTAGACTTATACTTATACTAAAGTTATCGTCTTAGGGTTCTTTAGTTTTCCTAAGTTTGGGGGAATGGTCTATCCCCATAGGGCATCCCTCAGATATCTCATCAGACAATGTTTCTTCCTTGGAATAGAGAAATTCAAAATGTTCCGGCCAAACTTCTTCATCCAAGTTTGGATCTGCCTGTGATTTTACGTCAGAATTATCAGTGTTGACAACCTTCCAGAAGGTCCTCATATCCCTGGCCCCCAGGGCGCTTCTCAAAGCATCCCACTGGTCCATTTCCCACCCTTTTTTGGCTTCAAAGATGGCCACTTTATATACCGTCCCGGCAGATTTAATTTGCAAATGATCATTAGCCTTGACGGGCGATACAAACGATCTTTTGGCTTTGCGGCATTGATCGTTATACCAAGGATTGGGGGGCGTACTGCTAGGTTGGTTTGTTTTTTTGCGATAGAAGAAGTCCAATGTGACTTCTCCTAATCTAGCATGGTTCATTGTGACCAACTCAGGATCCATACCTGCTCCATTATGAGTTGTTGAGTTGGATGCCGTCAGCAGCACAGGGACCAGGGCTTCGTATAAAGTGCTCAATTTATCTTACGATTGACTAAAGTTGGTCCATCGCACTCTTCGCCTACAATTGGAAAGTGTCAATCTGGCATCAATAGGGTTATTTGAATTTGGAGCCCTACTAGAATTAAACTCCTTTAATTCAAGCACTAACGTGTGGTGGTCACTATCTAGCCGTGGCACAACCCTAAAATCGATTAACCTATCCCAGGATTTGGAGTCAATTAAAATATAGTCTAATAGAGAACCACAGTCATTTCCATGGAAGGTGTAACTACTTGATGTTTCAGACAAGGTTCTATCATTGCAAACCATTAGAGAGTGATTCAAGACAAGGCAGTTCATCTGAATCACCAGAGGGGACAATTTTTTAACTGGTGGACATCTAGTCTCTGGGAATGCCCAAAAATGATTCTCGTCATGTAGGCTATCCAGCAGCATTCCCTCTTGTGGCTCGAACTGGAAGTTGAAGTCCCCTCCTAAGATCCCCATATGATTTTCAGTAATGGTACCTAAGAACGTAGTTAATTCTTCCAATGCGGTAGACTCCTTTTCCAGGACCGTAGGTCTAGAATATACATTTAAAAGAGCAACGGAGATCTTTAGAGGAAACTGGAGTATGGCACATAATATATCGTTCAATCCTGTGTCGTTCTGCTTGGCCGTGCATCCTAGATGAACTCCCACCCATGTGCTAAGGCCTCCTGATGGTCTTCCTTTACCCCCAGATGTTGCGGGGATGCTAAAGATGGTAAAACCCAACTTGGGGACCTCCCCTCTGGCCCATGTTTCCTGAAACATGCAGATCTCAAATTGACTAATAAAAGAGTCCCAGTTAAGATCATCTATCTTATTGTTCAGACTTGCGATGTTCCATGATAGGACCTGGTTTTTAAATGATTAGGGGGAATCGGTGTCTCAGGCACTATGGGGGGTAATTGCCATACAGACTCTATCTTACCACTTTCATTCCTCAGATTTGAACCCACGGATAGACAAAATTTAGAATCATTCCTTCGGACCGGATCACCGCCTTCGTGGGTGCGACCAGGGGAGCCGCTCATGCTTCCACAGGTTGAACCCGCCTTGAGCGGGATACACTGTCCTAAATCACTAACCTGGGTTTGGGTTTCTATTTGGGGTGGACATATTTGTACCTTAATAGTAGAGGGATTTTCCTTTAAGCAATCCACTCCATCCAAAACACGGAATCTATTTACAGTGGGAATGTTAAAAATAGGTTGCTTTTGCCAGTGCAGATGAGTCAATTCACAGTTGCTATGGTTATTCCTCCAACCCAGCTCTAAATGCCTGATGTCATGGTAGGGCCTATTGGGGGGGGTAGAAATAACCCAAGGGAGTACTTGAATACCACCCATTTTTCTCCCGTCCTCTCTAGCTAAAGTTTTTTGGGTTATTGACGGATTTCTAAAATTAATTATTATGCAGTCTCCATGTACATCCTTATATCGTCTGCCTATCCATCCAATCTTGTGTGTGGTAAGAATCTCCTCTACATCCTCATAACTAAAATATCTGTGATTTACAAGCCAGTGAACACATTTATTCTTTCATTCTTGGTGGGATTCAGATTGATCCCGTCTAAGTTCAGGGATACCTGCAAGAATGAGGACATACAGGGTTGATGCGGGTGGTAGATTTATAACTGGAGGGGGAGAAAAGTGATTGCTGGCTTCTATATTTGTAGAGACGCCACCCCCAACCTGCCTATTATTTGATTGTTGTGGCCCTATGGATTTATGTAATGGGAGAGTGCAATTATCTTGGTTAGGGATGATCGGTGTGGGCCTTGCAGGGCTATCTCTAATGGCCTCCGATGTGTAAATCTCCCCATTTGGTTTTAGAGGTAGGGCTTGTTCATTGGGTTTGGAGCTAGGATTGACCAATGTATTGCTTATAATGGTCTGGACTCGTGACCTGCATTCAGGTACAGCAATACCATGGGTACCCTCCCTTGTATTTATCCAATCATTAAAAAGTACAGACAACTCGTCAATCCTCTCTTGTAATGATCTGAGTTCATCCTTAACTATATCCCTCATTTGGATCTGTAGGTCCACCACCAACTTTGTAACCCACACTGGCTGATCACTTATGGTTTCCATACCCTCTTCTGAGTTCCCCGTCCCAGATTTCCCATTATCAGAGATCACACCCTGGGGCTTCTTCCTTCTTGCAGGTGCTTTCGCCTTAAGTTTGGGTTTGCCTTTTCTGCATGGTTGATTTGGAGTGATAACCCTGGGTGGCTCTGAGATAGCTTCTTCTGTTATTGGTGTTTGATCACTGGAGAGGTCAGTTGTTGAAGCCCCTGAAATTTGTAAGATACTCGGGTCAGTCTGTGCAATCTCTAGATTTGGGGTCAGGGACAGTCGTCTCTCGGTCCACTCTATTTCAGTTGCCACGGCTCCTAGAGCCTTTTCTAGCATCCTGTCAATAGAGGTAGGTTTAATAATTGGTTTGGACAAGACCGGGCCTGTTTCTTCTCAGTGCATGCTCTTCTCCGCATTCTGGAATATTTTAACATTAGGCTCTGGTGTTAGTTATTAAATTTAAGTTTTAAATAGATGCAAGAGGTTCCTCTTAAAAGCGCTGCAATGGTGCTCTCTGGATATATGCAACTACACGAGTACTAAGTAAGTGGACCTGTGCTAGAAAGTACCAGCAGGGTAAGCGAAGGAATCTACACATACAACATTCTTCAGTTTTCTCAGTCCAAAGTCAATTATGATACACGCTGCGCCAACTGGGTACCAATAAAAAAATTTAAAAAGAAGGACAATTTCAAAAGTTTAGCAGTCTGAAGGACACAGCCACAGTGTACCTTAAATACAGGTCCCAGGAAAAAAGGGTTAGAGAGCTGGCCCAGCCCAGCCTCCTCCGGCCTCTTCCGGCCTCGGACAGGCCCGCCCTTGGGACGGGTTTTGCCTGGCCCGCAACTGCGTGCGTTCCGAGGAGCGGGAGCTATACTCTGTTTTTCAAACGCGTCCTGTCGCTTGCTGGTGGCGTGGATGAGCGTCGCCACAAGGGGGATGCCGGGACTTGTAATCCCTCTGCCCGCATTGGTAGCTGGCGAGCAGGGGGAGCAGCAGGAAGGTAATGGCAAACGTTGCAGTCTCCCAAGACCGTTCTGACCAGCAAAGATGAGGTGACCTGGATTTGGCGGAGCCCAAGAAAGCAGCACCCCTCTGCTTTTCAAGCGCCTCCTGGCGCTTGCTAGTGGCGTGGATGAGCGTCGCCACAAGGGGGTTGCCGGGACTTGTAGTCCCTCTGCCCCCGTTGGTAGCTGGCGAGCAGGGGAGCAGCAGGAAGGTAAAGGCAAACATTGCGGTCTCCCAAGACCGTTCTGACCGGCAAAGATGTGGTGACCTGGCGTTGGCGGAGCCCAAGAAAGAAGCACCCCTACTCCTCTTTTCAAGTGCCTCCTGGCGCTTGCTGGTGGAGTGGATGAGCATCGCCACAGGGGGGATGCCGAGACTTGTAGTCCCTCTGCCTGCGTTAGTAGCGGGCGAGCAGGGGGAGCAGCAGGAAGGTAATGGCAAACGTTGCAGTCTCCCAAGACCGTTCTGACCGGCAAAGATGCGGTGACCTGACATTGGCAGAGCCCAAGAAAGCAGCACCCCTTCTCCGCTTTTCAAGCGCCTCTTGGCGCATGCTGGTGGCGTGGATGAGCGTCACCACAAGGGGGATGCCGGGACTTGAAGTCCCTCTGCCCACATTGGTAGCTGGCGAGCAGGGGGAGCAGCAGGAAGGTAATGGAAAACGTTGCGGTCTCCCAAGACCGTTCTGACCGGCAATGACCAGCAAGAGCTATTTAAATAATGTGCTTTAATTAAACATGTTTTCCTATGGGGTTTGTAAAACCCTACCTCCATTTATTTCTAATGGAGGATGTTGCAGTATCAATGGTTGGTCATTTGTGATGCTGGACTTACAACTGTTTCTTTTTTGGCAGTAGTAACTTAAACCTGGAGAATTGATTCCAGTCGCTTTTCCAGGGAATGGAAATATGTAAGCCTACACTCAGGAATAACTTTACACTCAGATTTTGTGAATAGCCAAAAGTAGCAAAGTTATTCAAAAGTGTAAAATACACATTTAAATTACTTACAAGTTTAAGTTAGCTTTGTGAATAGTCCCATTTATGACTTTGTATCCCTGTGACAAATTTGTACCAAACTGGGAGGACTGCAACATACAAACTATAAGACCAGAGTGCAGCAATTTGATGCACTTAGGTGACATCGTTCAACAATTATAAGGGTGTCAGGAAAAAAACCAGCAGAGATTTACACCTCCACCGGAGCAGACTAGAAAGCACAAGTTTACAGCTACACTACCAAGGGTGTTAGGCAACTTTTTTAAAGTCTCTTAATCCCCCTGTGAAGAGTTCTCCATAGCCGAGAAGTCCAGGCATGCAGAATGTCTCATAAGTGGAAATACACTGGAGAAACTCAATCCCCTACACCCTCACCAAATCTGGGAGTGATCTATTCTGCTTTTCATAGAAAATGAGCTAATCCTGTCCTGTGCTGGAATACATTTCCGTCCATTTGCAGATTTTAAAGGGAATGGAGAAGGGATTAGAAATGCACACAAGCTCTTTGTTTATTCTGGTCAGGCACATAAGAGGTAAAGTAATTCATAAACATACGGTTATGGCCTAATTTTCCTTTGTGAATAGGTCCCCCATGTGAAGTGAATGTTCAGAACATAGAAACCTGGCTGGGCTGAAAGCCAAGTCGTGCACACCATACCTACTGTGCACAACACTACCCTTTGCAGAGTGGGATTGCAGTGAGTCTGCAGGTCATCTGGTCTAGGTGTGCACAATATGGTCAGAAGGAAAGCCCGATTTCCAATATACTCCATACATGGCCTTAATCTAGGAAAAGGGGTTTTGGATCAATTTGAACCTGGTATAGGGGTGTAAGAAATGTGGTTACTGGTTGATAGGGATGATACCCTTCTCACGCAGGAACTTGGGGCCAGATGTAGGTATCCAAATACCGGTCGGTAACGGCCGAAAATACCGATTTTCGGCCCTTACCGACCGGTATTTGGATACTAAGATGTAGGGGCCTAAGAAAATGCAGATTTATTGATTCGGTAAATTACCGATCGGTAAAATTACCGAATCTGCATTTCAAGATGTAGGTGGCACTGTAAACAGTGCCACAGGGCTTTAAGGATTCGCTATTTACTACCAACTATTAGTTGGTGGTAAATAACAAATGCCTGTGTATATGCAAATCTGTGTATGTACACCTGTGCCATGTGGCACGCATACATGCCCTAAGGGCCCTAAGGGCATGTATGTGTGCCACATGGCACACAAGCCCTAATCAGGGGTGCAACAGGGTGTCAAAGTGACACCCTGCCACCCTTGAATTTGTCAGTATTTACCAAATCGGTAATTACCGATTCGGTAATTGACATTCATTCCTATGGGCCTACAGGCCCATAGGAAACAATGGCAAATACCGAATCGGTAAATACCGATTCGGTAAATACCGAATCCTACCGATTCGGTATTTTTTACCGAATTTTTACCTACATTGGATTTACCGATTCATAAATACCGAATCGGTAAAATTCGGTATTTATGAATCGGTAAATCCAAATTACCTACATCTAGCCCCACATTCCTTGCCAGGGTGAAGACACAAGCAACCCGAAATTAAACTATGCACAATCCTCTGGTGTTGTGTCATTTTTACAAATCTATATAGCATCTGCCCATTTGGACAACATAAGTGTAAAATTAAGTTACTCAAGGCACTGGAATTGATTCATGTCAAAGAAGATACATTTATTGCAGAGAGTACAAGATCCCAACCATCAGGTCCCAGCAGTCAGGTGCAACTGACTCTCAAGACTTTCCAGTGTTCTATCACCAATTAGCTGCTCATAAAACAACATGTGTGAGCTTTAGGTAACACTTAAAGGAACAACACTAATATATACATAATAAAATAAATAAACAGGATAAGCCCATTGTTACACACCTTCCCTCTATATAACACAAAAGGAGAATGGGTATAGTCACAAGTAGAATAGCAATCACTTCATTTCGTAATCTTTAAACTTGGAAGGAAGTTTAACAATCCTTCCACTTTTTGCTTTTAGAGAATTTGACGGGCAGACCTTTGAACCTGAAATAGGACCAGAATTAGAAGTTTGACAAAACATGTCATGTTCTTCATTTATGTGAGGATGCTTTAAAACAACAAAGCTATTAAGATTCCAGATCATGGAATCTTCCGTTTTGACAGCATTGGTAAGAACTTTTACAACCCTATGAACCTTTTTAAACAATTCAGTGGATTTGCATCCAAAAGGTAACCTGATCATGACAAGATCCCCAACATTTACTTTAGTTTTCTTGACTGCTTTCCTTTCATCAAACCTCAACTTACGTTCCAAAATGTTGTTGGTTTCACGATCTTTCCAACCATCAGGTGGAAATTTTTCATATCCCTTTTTAGATAACAGATCATTTACCCAGAAAGGTGTTATGAGAGTATTTGGTTGTCTACTTTTAAGTAAAACAAATGGCGTACACCCAGTAGTTGAATGAGGTGTAATTCTGTAAACACCAACAATATTATTTACACCTTCTATCCAATCAACGTTTTTCTGTTTGGAAAAGGAAATGGACTCTTTAAGGACTCTCACAAATCGTTCTACCATACCATTACTTTCTGGATGATACAAAGAACAACGTTTATGTATAATAGAACACTTGTCCAAAAACTCATCCATTTCCCTGGACACAAATTGTACACCATTATCAGTTAGCAAATAACCAGGAAGTCCCTCACTAGCAAACACCTCCTTAAGAAAACTTATAACATGCTTAGTATCTATACATCTCGTGATCTTGATCTCTGACCACCTTGAGAATAAGTCTATGAGAACAAAAATGTACAACTCCCCATACTTTTATTTTACAGGACCCATAATATCTAGTGCCAACTCTTCCCATGGTCTTCTCGGACTTTCCCTTATTACCTTAGGCTGTGCTCTAGGTTTCAAGGTTTTTTCACTTAGAGTACAAGGGATACACTCACGTATTTGTCTCTCAATCTCCGGATCCATTCCAGCCCACCAATTATTAAGCCTTATGCCTTCCTTGGTTTTGGACATGCCTTGATAGCCCTGATGAGCACACTTAATGAGTTCATTTCGGAAACATTTCGGTGGAATTAACCTGGTGCTACGAAAGATCAAATCATCAGCTTTTGCCATTTCATGCCTAACATTCCAGTATCTCTCTGGCACACCTTGTTTCTTTCTATCCCAACCATTCTCTATGAGAGAAGATAATTCTACGCGTTCCTGATCAGTTTTACATTCCTCATGCCATGTCTTTTCTTTGATACCATCATTTTCTATGGCACACACCCACTCAAACTTCTCATGAGAATCTTGGTCCGAACATACATCATTAGGTGCAACTAATCTGGATAGCGCATCTGCAGTACAATTACGAGCTCCAGGCAAGTATTCCACCTTGAAACCACCCACCTAGAAATCAAGCTGGATATGGCATCAATGCCTTTCTTATTAAACACTTCTACTAAAGGTTTGTGGTCTGTGCGCACAACAAATGTTGTACCCCACAAGAGATTCTTTAACTTTTTAGTGGCTCAATGCACCGCCAAAGCCTCCCTTTCAATCACAGAATAACAATAGACTGCTCCCCTGAGACTCCTTGGAATAAAAAGAATGACATTGGTTCCACTTTTACACTCTTGTTGTAAAACAGCACCTAACCCTTTCATACTAGCATCCGTTATCAAAAAGGTTTTTCCTTCAGGGTCAAAACTTCTAAGTTTAGGAGTGTCTTTAAGCAAAATCTTAATTTTTTCAAACTCATCTTCACATAGCTCGTTCCACACAAAATCAACACCTTTGCATAAAAGCGTTTGCATATTAATACATCTTCCAGCAAACCCTTTAACAAATTTGCTGTAATACTCCCTAGGAATTTCATTAATTCCTCTTTATTTTTAGGTGAGGCCAAGTTTTCAATGGTCCGAACTAGCTCTTGTTTGCGTTCAACTCCTCTCCCCGAGATGGTGTGTCCCAAGTAATCAATAGAAGATCTTCTAAATTTGCATTTATCAATTCTGAGTGTGAGATTATTCAAACTAAATCTACTTAATACCTCTCTTAATCTCAAATCATGCTCTTCATTATCCTTCCCATAAATCAACACATCGTCCTGATATATTTTCACACCTTTTTGACCTTTTAAAACCTTTTCAAGGGCCCTTTGGAACACTGAGGCTGCAGAGACTAATCCAAAAGGTAGACGCACAAACCTAAAGGTTCCAAAGGGTGTGATAAAAGAAGTATAGTCTTTTTACTCCTCATCCAACTTGATTTGATGATACGCCGATTTCAGATCAACTGTGGAAAAAACATCAGCCCAATTAAGTAGCATCAGCATATTAGAAATCTTGGGCAGAGGATATTTATCTACAATAACTTGTTTATGAAGTTCTCTGAGGTCAATGCAGAGACGGAGAGACCCATCTGATATCCGTGCGGCGACAACCGGAGCCAACCATCGTGTTCCTTCCAGCTGGGACCATAAACTTGAAAAGGCTCTTAGTTCAGACTGTATAGCAACAGTAAATAATCACGCTATTAGTTCAGACTGTAAACCTCCACTAAGTTGAATTTAAATCAGTAGTCCTCCATAAAGTAACCAATAATCCTATTTGAAATGGTTTTCAGTTCAGATTGTAAAGACGGTAAATATCCACGCTTTTATTGCAGGCTATAAACCTCAAGTAAGGTGAAGTTATTTCAGTAGTCCTCCATAAAGTAACCAATAGTTTTAAGAAACCATTTACCCAATCTTTGTGAGCAAGATGAAATGCTTAAGGGGCTCCCAACAAAGAAAGCAGGGTAGATTAAGCCCACATCGGGATCTCCCAACCAATTAAGATAAAATTTGGTGAGATATATGTGGCGAAAGCTTAAGGTTTCTTAACATAAATAAGTAACTCTCTGTTGTGACCGTGTTTTTGGCTCTATTTCTGAGTGATGGTGACTTTAAGCTTGGTACCATCCTGAATCCCTATTCTTGGCTTGTGTTGGTCCTTTTCATGCCTTTTTCCAGACCTAGAAGCATAAACTAGAGTATAGCTGCTTTATATGATGATAGATCCCTTATTCTTGACTCTAATCCATCTATTGCCTATTGGCTTTGACATAATTATGTGTCCTTTAATCATCCTACCTATAGTAGAGGGTGGATCCTGTAGTCCTGACTTTATATTATGGTTTGTGTATGTACTCTGACAGAGCTAAGTGTTATTTCATCCTTTTCAGGCCTACAAGGCCCAGAACTAGAGAGACTCCATTTTGCTTTCTGTCCCTGCAGACTGAGATGCTTGCAGGGTAAAGGTGATGTTTTAGTTATGAGGTGTTGTTCGCTCTTTGCAAACTAGAGAGAACCGGCCAGAGCTGAATCTTATCAAGAAGTGTCCCTGGGCTCAAGTCTCTAGACGAAACAAGCAGCTGATCACTGTGAGGGCGTCTGGAGCAGGGAGCCTGGTGCATGGACCTGGTGGGAGGAGGCTACTGGCTGGAACTTTCCACTAGAGGAGAGCATTCTATATTAGTGAAGTGCAGAAGAGGAGGAGTGTCAGTCGGTTCTTGGAGAGAGAGAAGTCAGATGGTTTTTGGAGCTGAAGAGAACAGTTCAGTTCACTTGGTTTTCTGGAATGGAGAGAGAAGGCAGATGATTGCTGAAGCTGGAGAAAGCAGTCAGATGAATCTTGGAATTAAGTTGGAACTGTCAGCTGGAGCTGCCAGTTTATCAGGATGCATTAAAGCAGTTACCAGTCAGATGGAGGAGTTGAAGCTGCCAGCTGGAGCAGTTGAGCCAGAGGAGTGAAGCTGTGGTCACGGAGGGAGAGAGAGAAACATTCCTTTCTAATAGGGTGAGGTATTCTAAACTAGTTTGCTTTACACTTAAACATTAATCTTATCCTTTATTTCCTAGGCTAGATTCCCCTACTGTATTGCTAATCCTTTTTCTTTCAGCGGTGTGCAGTATAATCTATTCCCTCTTTAGCTTTCTACAGTCCCTGTTAGTTACATGTGGATGTGTTATAGTAATAAAGCTTTCCATTATAATAAAGAGACCCCGCAGATTTGTGTATGTGTCTATTCCCCTTTTACTTTTCAGGCTATGTGTTATAGTGCAGTATTATTTTGTTGATATTGTTATAATAAAGATACCCCAGTTCTTAGTGAACCAGTGTGTATATATTTTATTCTTATACAGTAAAGTTAGCCTTTCTTCTAGTCAGGTGCTATTATATGAATGGATGCTACGCCCGCTCAGGTAAATGGTAACTGAATAATGAGGGAGAGAGGAGCCCTTGAAATAAGGAATAAGTCATACACCATGTAATTTGGCCATCCTTGTGTACCACATAAAATATATGAGACATTCCCAGTAGGTATTAGATATATGAGAGAAACTTCCCAACAGAGAGAGAGAGAGCTGAAGGTATTCATAGGAAAGTGATCGTCGTTGTAAGGCGGCGTTAATGAGAGCACCAGGGAGGAAACTGGTGTGTATATCCACAGGATTGTGGCTTGTGAGAGCACCAGGGAGGAAACTGGTGTGTATACCCACAGGATTGTGGCTTGCGAGAGCACTGGTTGCAGCCAGTGTGTAATGGTAAGTAATCAGAACTGCCCCAGGGTAGATTAGTCTGGGCCCATGTGGTCGCGAGACTATATTGTATGAGTGTGGTGTAGGGCATGGACGTCCTTAGTAATCAGTGAGTATTCCTAGTAATCCCCATAGATTTAGTGGTGTTTTTGATGATATGAGCTTGTATATTGCTAATTCCCCATCCTCAGTTAGGTACCCAGGTGCCTGAATAAATGGGTCCTGAGGAGGGAGGTGGTTACGTTTCGGCTGGGTTGGTGGTTTCTTGGTGAGCTGATCCTATCTGGTCCGAAAATCCGGTCGTTACACACTCACAATTGGAGTTGAAGATTTGTAGAAGTTGAAAATGTTGACATTTCAAGAGTGAAAATAGTTGATGTTGAGATCTTGGCATAAAGGTTCTCTCTTCATATCTTGCTTCAGACCAGTTCTCTTCTTTTTAAGATAATGTGCTGCATCCCATCTTCGTCACCAGTGTAAAGTTAAGTTACTCAAGGCACTAGAATTGATTGAAGTCAAAGAACATACGTTTATTGCAGGGAGTACAAGATCTCAAGACTCTCCAGTGTTCTATCACCAAGGAGCTACTCATAAAACAACATGAGTGAGCTTTAGGTAACACTTAAAGTAACAACACTAATATATACATAATAAAATAAATAAACAAGATGAGCACATTGTTACAATAAACTAAGGGATTGGTGTCCTGACTGACTTAAGATACCCCCAAAGGATATGTTAGTCTTACTTACCAAGGAGCGTACACGTTTAGGCAACTATCAAACATGACAACACTGACCCCTCAGGGATTGTGGAAACAGCACAGCACTTTTCACTTAGTCTCTCATGCTCACTCAGTCTCAGAGAGATATACAAAATAAATGGAGGGGACATTTCCCATAAGCATTTATTGAACCAGCATCATTCTAGTATGAAATGCGTGTGCTGCAACAACCATTAGACTGAAACAGATACATACGGTTATAAGCACCAACAGAGTAAATAAGAGGTCAAATTCTACCATGGTGCTAAACAATGAATATATGCAGGCAAGTAGAGACATGGCAGTATTCATGAGTAGTCCTAAGATGCACACCCTAACTAGATGTACCTAAATTTACCTAGCATGTATGTAGATGTAAAAGCCAAGAATCACCCTAGGAAAAATCCAACTTCATTACCTGATGGGAGAGAATGAAGGACCCCCTCTTGGTCTCGAGTTGGACACGCCGCAAAGGATATCATACCACTGCGTTATGGAGTGTCTGTGGGCAGGGACTTCAACGTTTCATGTCAGAGTGTCAGCATGGAAGCTTTTCTCCTCTCTTTTGCCCAGCGAAGATGTGGTACTTATATACCCGAAAGGTACCCTCAGTGGTTCTACCTAGATGCAGCCACGGCCGGTAGTGGGAGTACCGGCCGGGTGGTGACGTGGGATGGGGAGGGTCAGGGTGGGGGGTAGTAATGTATGGATTATGGACTTTAAATGGTAAGTAAACATAAAAATAAATAAAACGAATTTTGTTGCACACACTGCAATGCAAAATGTGATGCAGTGTGTGCAACGAAATTCGTTTTATTTATTTTTATATTTACTTACATTTTAAAGTCCGTGATCCATACATTACTACCCCCCACCCTGCCCCTCCCCCTCCCGACGTCACCGCCCGGCCCTTACTCCCTTTACCGGACGTGGCTGCCTAGATGTGTCATGGTACTGTGGGTCTGTCTACCAATGATAATGATAGTGGTGACTCTTGTACAGAGTTATTATGCAGAAGATGGTAATCCTGCTGTGATACTAAGAATCCTCAAAGAACACCAAAGGGCCTTGACTCTACTCAGGAAGGCTGAGTCAATATAACATCAAAACAGAACAAAATGCCAGTACTGAGTACCATTTACTAAATCACTTGATATCTAGACCCATGAAAGTAAACCAACATGTCCACACTATTTAAGTGCTATTTTTCATTTAATTTGGTAACAAGCTTTTTTGAATTGCTAATCAGAACGCTCTAAACACATACAAAATTCTATTTACAGAAAAGACATGAAAAACATACTTTTGGAAAACACTTCACCACAGAGACACCAACAACCACTCAATGCGTCCCTTCATTTATTCACCCAATCATTCACAACACTAATAGCATTCAACCCTCACACCACACACACACCTCACCGGGTCGAGCCATACCGGACTACTTAACTTGAAAATGGCCAAGTCCCAGGGAGGACTACTATACAAAAAAAGCCAAACAATCAAAAGATTGGACCTCAATCTCACAATGGCACACACCAAAATCAAAACTTCCAAATATCACAACGTACAACAACTATTTACAGCGCGCCAGTGGACGACCTAATTTACAACAGGTTTGTTTGACAAAACACAATACAAAGGTTGACGCTTTTCGAACCCAACAGGTAACAGAGTTCTCATCAAGACCACAGAATCTAAAATGGAGAGAGAAACACACACTCTCATTCAGTTGGACTGTGGACAGTATCTATTTATCCATCGGTAAAGAAACACCAACCACGGTGCACTCAGCCTACCTTAGTCAAGCAGCAGACCAAATCTGCTATGCCAGGAATGAAGTAAAAAGGGGTTGTCTAAAAGAAAGCAGATTGATAACAGAACAGTCTTACAAAAAACATCCATCTTATATTGTCATAAAATGTATACTTTTGGTTAGCCATTGCAGAGACTTACAGAGAGGTGTCTCCAAGAGGTCTTCCCATCACTACTTATATGCAGGATTGCCGAAATGAAATTCGCAACACCTGCCAGGCAAGTACCTGCGTTTTTAGGACTTACTCATGCTCCAATTACATCACATATACTTACGTGAAAAAGCGGTTGGGCATACCTTTTTCACTACGTGTTCACGAAGTGAACAAAACATCGCCAAGGGCTGTTTTCCTTGTATCCTGAATTTCAACAATACTGTAAACGATCAAAAATGTCTCTTAATTCAGGTTGCTGGCTCGTCAAACGTCAAGGCTACACAATGTAAAGTAAAGTAAATGTCCATTGTATATTTGGCAAAATCGCAGCGCAGTACTCACCTACATATTTGGAATTGAAGAAATCGGTACTCGCCCGTCCGCCCGTCCACAACTCCAGAGTCTGACGGACACACATCTATGATGTCCAATTACAGGGGCTAATCCAACCAAACCTCTTAGAGTTGCTCTATTCGGTTTTGGTAACTCCACTAGAACAATATGGTTTGCAATGCTTTCTGGTTAGCATTCGGACAGAATGTGGTGACACACACTAGTCTCTCTGTTTGTGGTTTCACTTTTTTCTCCAGTAATGTCTCTCTAGGTACCCACCATGCACGTCTCATGGCGTTCTTCAATAGGCTTTTAGGATAGCCTCTGTCAGTCAAGCGGTTCCTCAACTTATTTGCATGTAAAAAGTATTTGTCCTTGAAGGAACAGTTTCGACGAATTCTAAGAAATTGTCCAAAGGGCAAATTTGTTTCAACCGCCTTGGGTGGTTACTTGTGTAATGTAGAGCCGCATTCCTTTCCGTTGGCTTCCTGAACAAAGTGGTAGCCAGCTTACCCTCAGAGGGGTATACTTCAACATCCAGGAATGGAATCCGATTTTTAGAGGAATTGCAACTGAACTTGATGTCCTCTGTCCTAGCATTTAACAAACAGCAGAAATCACTTAGCTGTTCCTCTGTTCCAGACCACACCAAAAAGACATTGTCTATATAGCGCATCCAGTTGGAAATACACTCTTGAAAGGGGTTGTTCTTATAAATGATTTTTTCTTCATATAACCACATGAATAGTACAGCTAATTCCAGTGCAAAAGGGCAGCCCATGGAGACTCCCTTTATTTGATAAAAGAAGTCAGTACCAAAACTGAAGTAATTCTTTTGCAATGCAAACTTACACAGTTCGATGATAAAGCTTGTGGGTACTCTAGTTGGATTCTTTCTTGTTTCCAGAAAATATGTAAGCACCTCGAAAGCATCTTCCTGTGGGATTTGAGTATATAATGATACTACA
Source organism: Lissotriton vulgaris (assembly GCF_964263255.1). Classification (NCBI taxonomy): domain Eukaryota; kingdom Metazoa; phylum Chordata; class Amphibia; order Caudata; family Salamandridae; genus Lissotriton; species Lissotriton vulgaris. Next base: position 54,418 of record NW_028244784.1, read on the forward strand.
TCCATTGTCACCATTATGTCCTTGGTTTCATCAAACCCAACTGTTGATATCCTGTTGATAAAGGCTGTAGTATCCAGCAAATGTGCCGGAATGTACTGAATAAAAGGTTTTACAAAAAGATCAATGTATTTAGAAATGGGTTCAATTAGGGAGTCACATCGCGAAACTATTGGTCTCCCAGGTGAACTTTTGTCATCTTTATGGACCTTCGGCAGGACATAAAAAAACGGGACCCTCGGATGTTTATCCTGTAGAAAAGCATATTCCTTTGGACCCAAAATCCTCTGGTCAAAACCAGTTTTAAGAATCTCAAACAATTATCCTTGAAGTTCCAAAGTGGGATTTTTACCCACCTTCTTATAGCACCTTCTATCATCCAATTGCCTCATGGCTTCAACTGTACACTTCACAGTATCCCAGAGGACAACTGAGCCCCCTTTATCCGCTTGTTTAATCACTAGCGAGGTATTATTTTTCAGGGTGGTAATGGCTTCCTTTTGGATTCTCTTTAAATTGTATTTCACAAATTGTCTGCGTTTTTCCATCTCTGCGATCGCTTACAATACTGTTTTTTCAAACGTCACCACCTCCTTAGGGATTTTGTTTGAAGGAGGACAAAACACTGATTTTTTCTGGAGGCCTGTAACTTCCAAGTTAATAGGAGAGAGGGTTCTTCTGTGAAGAATGTTTTAAGGCGGACCTTTCAACAAAATTCCATCGCCTCTAATTTCATCTTAACAAAGTCCGTTGGTCTTGATGGTACAAATGAGAGCCCTTTTTCCAAAACAGAAATTTCGGCATCCGACAACACACGGTCTGACAAATTGAAAATCATGGTTCATTGTTTTATCAATTCTGTCCTCTTTGCCTTTGTTGGCCTCGACCTAAAAAAGGAGGTGGATTCTGTTGTTGGGGCTGGTTGCCTCTTAGGTTTATGTTTGAACGAGATTCACTTGTGTCGGTTTCACCTCCTGAGGATGATGACATATCCGAGAAGGTAAGGAATTTATTTATTGATCTACCTTGAAATTCAGAGAGGAACCTTCGGGATTCCGCACGTGAATAAAAGTCAGGTTGCAGAAACGGGTACACTTTCTCGAGTGAGAAGTTCTTTTTGTGTATCTCGAATTTATTCCCTTTCTGGGTCGATGTGTAGTCTTTAAATTCCAGGATCTCTTTTTCAACTTTATCCAAGAGGGTTTTGGCATTGATGATGTGTTGGTTGTTTCTGATCTCTGTCTCTAGAGATGCTATTTCTTCCACTTGTTTTAGTGAAATCCTATGCGCTGTCTCCACCGTCAGGACCATTAGATCCCTGCTGCACTTGGTTTCCATACAGCTATATCCCTTTTTATACTCAGGGTCGTCAATGAAGACCACTGGAAAGTTCTGAATTTGAAATCCTCCAGGGATAGTCCCTGCTCTTAAATGCTGCAAAATTAAATGCCCGTGTAGATCAGTTCTGATTTGTTTTTTGTTAAGCCTAATCAGTTTGTCCGATTCATTCTGCGTTTTTGCAGTCAGACTTAAAGTAGCAGAAGCAAACACCGGGGGTGCGCTCATTAACCATTGTTAGGCTTTCCTGTTTTCAGTTTCTATTTTTGGTAAATTCTGGTGGGGTTTTTTCAGTGTTTTCAATATCTTAAAAAACAGTTGTTATCAGTGGTTACACATTTTCACGCCACTAAAAACAACAGAAAAGTGTTTTGCCGGTGTTTATGGAACGTTTTGCTTTTATTATTGCTTGCTTTCTGCGCTGAAAGATCATGGTATATAGACAGTGTACTTATTGTGTATATGAGGTTCAAATAGATTTTTGCAAATTAATCTTATTGTAGTACACCATACAATACTTCTTTTGTGAGTCTTTGGGCCATGTGCGCTCGCTATTTCCTTCCCATGTAAACTCCTGTGAAGATGTTTGGTGATATATATACTTGTCACTATACCTTGCATTGAATGTTTAAAGCCTGAGGTGTTGGAAATTCACCTAATATCAACACTGACCCACTAGAAACTATGGTCTGATGTATTAAGGGTTTTTACCCATTCTCTGTGGGTAAATGTGATGACACATATTAGGAAAGATTTTTATGAAAGCAGCCAGTTTACCGATCAGTGAAAGAATCAAATGCAGCCACAATATCAAATATGAGTTTGATATTTCCTGATTCTCTACAGTTTATAAAATAAATAAACTAGACCTAAAACATGAAACTAAACCCTGCATCTTTAGGCCAAAGGCCACAAAACTGAAAAAAGTAAAAGGAAGAAGAAACAATATTTTAGTGGCATCCACAAAACTCAAGCAGAATAATGTTAGCCAGTCTTTCTTACTGCTAGCTTGTATAATAAAGTTACATTGTATTGACCCCTTCGGGAAGGAAAAAATGACTCCTTCACACTCATTTTCCTCTCTTTGAATGGCATTTAGTTTGTGGTTGTGCAGGTGTTTTTTCAGTGTTTATATTTTTTCACCGGTGAGGGCTATTTTTCTTTCAGTGGGGTTTTATCAGTTATTATAGGTTTAAACCTAAAACCCCACAGCCTAACCATTGTATATGATCTTCACTGTAAGCGAAAGTGTCTCTTTCAGTCACAGTCCTAAGTGTCAAAACAAAAAACTAGAAAAAAATAATAAACACACAGACAACAACAGTGAAATAACGTGAAGGTATATCACTAGACTGCAGAACTCAAGTTCTCGTCTAAGATAAACTAAAAACCAACTCCTAGTCTGAATTGGTATGACCACATGACAGACCTCGTGGGCCAACACCCGCACTATAGCCAAAGAACACCAAAGGGCCTTGACTCTACTCAGTAAGCCTGAGTCAATATAACAACAAAACAGAACAAAATGCCGTACTGAGTACCATTTACTACATCACTTGATATCTAGACCCATGAAACTAAACCAACAGGTCCACACTATTTAAGTGCCATTTTTCATTTTATTTGGTAACAAGCTTTTTTGAATTGCTTATCAAAATGTTCTAAACACATACAAAATTCTATTTACAGAAAAGACATGAAAACATACTTAATGAAAACACTTCACCACAGATACACCAACAACCACTCAATGCATTCCTTCATTCATTCTCCCAATCATTCACAACACTAATAGCATTCAACCCTCACACCACACACACGCCTCACCGGGTCGGGCCAAACCTGACTACTTAACTTGAAAATGGCACGTCCCAGGGAGGACTACTATACAAAAAAGCCAAACAACGAAAAGATTTGACCTCAATCCCACAATGGCACACACCCAAATCAAAACTTCCAAATATCACAACGTACAACAATTATTTACAGTGCGCAAGTGGACGACATCACTTACAACAGGTTTGTTTGCCAAAACACAATACTAAGGTTGACGCGTTTCGAACCTAACAGGTAACAGGGTTCTCATCAGGACCACCGAATCTAAAATGGAGAGAGAAACACACACTCTCATTCAGTTGGACTGTGGACAGTATCTATTTATCCATCGGTAAAGAAACAGCAACCACAGCGCACTCAGCCTACCTTAGTCAAGCAGCAGACCAAATCTGCTATGCCAGGAATGAAGTAAAAAGGAGTGTCTAAAAGAAAGCAGATTGAGAACAGAACAGTCTTACAAAAAACGTCCGTCTTATACTGTCACAAAATGTATACTTTTGGTTAGCCATTGCAGAGACTTACAGAGAGGTGTCTCCAAGAAGTCTTCCCATCACTACTCATATGCAAGAATGCCGAAATTAAATCCGTAACACCTGCCAGGCAAGTACATGCGTTTTTAGGACTTGCTCATGCACCAATTACCTCACACATACTTATGTGAAAAAGCGGTTGGGCATACCTTATTCACTACATGTCCACGAAGTGAACAAACCGATCAACAAAAGCTGTTTTCCTTGTATCCCGAACTTCACCAATACTGTAAACTATCAAAAATGTCTCTTACTTGCGGTTGCTGGCTCGTCAAACATCAAGGTCACACAATGTCCATTGTATATTTGGCAAAATCGCAGCGCCGCACTCACCTAAAAATTTGGAATCGAAGAAATTGTTACTCGTCCGTCCGCCCGTCCGCCCGTCCGCCCGTCCGCCCGTCCACAACTCCGGCGTCGGACACGTCGCATCACAAGGCTTTCTGGATAGCCCGGGCAGCTGGGAAGTGAAGTCTTAAGAACTCTCAGCTATTTCACAACAAACTTTATAAAGACCTGAAAATCGATGTTGTAACAGTGGCAACAGACACGTTTCTTGAAGCAACTTTATTAAGACCCGACGATCAACGTTGCAGCGATGGCAAAAAACATGTATCTAAAGCGATAATGCTGCAACTAAACTAGACATGTATTTGCAAAATGTAACTTAAACTAGAACTGGAGTCAATATTACAGTGCGCGAACTTAACATACTCTGTGGAATAAAAGGGCACCAAAAACCCTATCGCTACTTTGGCCATTTATCACTACTGACTGCTCGGACCCCCCGTCACGACGCAAACACAAATACATTTTGGCAAATGGCCGGAACGCTGAATGTCATCCCTGTATGACACATCATCCTCTATGGTGCCTAATGATAGGTCATCAGCAAGCAAATTATACACTGGACCCCGCATTATGACCAGCAACATAAACGGTACATACCCTCTAACAGTTTGGAGCAAAGACTTCATAGAATCTAAGGGTAACTGTGTTAAATTGAATCATTAGTAGGGTCACACGTTGGGACAACCGGGCATTGGTGTCATCTCTACGGGCAAGGTAGACATAAACTGGCCCCCGCATTAGGACCAGCAAATTCCCACAGGACATATCCTATAGCAGTTTGAATAGGTCCGAGACTTCATTAAGTCCATAGATGGCTATGTTGAATTTCTTCGATTAGTAGAGCCTCATGTTGAGACAGCCGGGCATCAATGTCACCTCCACGTGCATCTACCTCAATCTCAGATATTACCGTCCATTTTAAATCTCTTTTTGAGTGTCCTTTTAATTTCCAATGATTCACCAGAGGAGCATTCTCAACGTTTCTCCTGATTCTTGACTTGTGTTGTGTCACTCTTTGGCGAATTTCCTGACTCTTTTTTCCCACATATAGTTTAGGGCAGGGACAAAGGATTCCATACACCAAGTTTTTGTATTTACAGTTGGTAAAAGTTTCATGTTTCCAATTGATTCCTTCGTGCGAAAACACGGAACCTTTCAACGTCTGGTCACAGCATGTACACGACCCACATCTATGATGTCCAATTACAGGGGTTAATCCAACCAAATTTCTGAGCGTTGCTCTATTCCATATTGGTAACTCCGCACCAACAATATGGTTTGCAATGCTTTTCTCCTTTTTAAATGCAAAAAGTGGTGCTTGCATCAATGCTTTATCTAGATTTTTTACTAGATGCCAGTTTTGGTTGATGATTTTCTTCAACTGGTTAGCATTCGGACAGAATGTGGTGACACACACTAGCCTCTCTGTTTGTGGTTTCACTTTTTTCTCCAGTAATGTCTCACTAGGTACCCACCTCGCACGTCTCATGGCGTTCTTCAATAGTTTTTTAGGATAGCCTCTGTCAGTCAAGCGCTCCCTCAACTTATTTGCATGTTAAAAGTATTTGTCCTTGAAGGAACAGTTTTGACGAATTCTAAGAAATTGTTCAAAGGGCAAATTTTGTTTCAAGCCCCTCGGGAGGTTACTTGTGTAATGTAGAGCCTTATTCCTGTCCGTTGGCTTCCTGAACAAAGTGGTAGCCAGCTTACCCTCAGAGAGGTATACTTCAACATCCAGGAACGTAATCCGATTTTTTGAGTAATTGCAACTGAACTTGATGTCCTCTGTCCTAGCGTTTAACTAACAGCAGAAATCACTTAGCTGTTCCTCTGTTCCAGACCACACCAAAAAGACATTGTCTATATAGCGCATCCAGTTGGAAATACACTCTTGAAAGGGGTTGTTCTTATAAATGAATTTTTCTTCATATAACCCCATGAATGCCCCAAGGAAAACCACATGACATCTATTTGGCACCTAACTATGCAAAACGTCAGCACCAGAGCGTTATGTAAATGTTTACCCTATATTGGGGTTCATTGGGGCTCCTAGCACTGGTAGCTTGTCACAGAGCAGTCAGGCTTAACGTACAGGCAATATATAAAGTATGTATACAGCACTTCAAACAGTAGCAAAAGTGAAAATTCAACACAAGAGAAGTCTCACACCAGCTAAGAAAAATACAGCAAATTGTAATAAATAAATCAAGAGCAAAATGACAGCAATCCAATTAGTAGACCCAGAGATATGCAATTTCAAAGATTTAAGTAAAAAAGCACCAAAAATCTCAAAGCACCAACTGTCGTTATCTGGTCGTGCCTGACTGGGACAGAGTCAACAGGTTCAGGTTGACCGTGAAGAAGTGTGGGCTGGCTTCAGGGACGGAGTTAGGCCAGCTGAACAAAGTACCTTAAATCCTAGTGCGTGTCTGTGCAGCGTTGATTTGTGAGGCTCTGCGTCCTCCTGCGTCGGGTCTAATGAAGCTGTGCTGTGAGTCTTTGAGGGGCTTCATATCACTTTGTGCGGGTTCCTGTATGGTATAGCTGGCGGGGCTTTGCATCACTTTGCGTTGGTTCTGATGGATCTGGCAGGTGGGCGGTAAGGCTTTGCATCATTCTGTGTCAATTTTGATGAGGCTGGCAGCTGTGCAGTGAGGCTTTGTGGGGCTTCGCATCACTTCATGACGCTTTATGTCATTTTTTATGGTGACCACAGCTGGGCAGAGACCCTTCAGGCCCACTTCCAAGGGACCAGGACTGGGGTGAAACCACTTGGGAGGGCAGGACTCACAGATGGCGAGTCCAGATGCTGGGTTCAGGGTTGTTGGAAGTCAGTTATGTCTGTGATGCCTCTGATCAGGAGGCTAGCTAACTAGCCCTTGGAGTCACTCTAGGGCCCTGAGTTGAGAATTGCAGGCCCAGTCTTTCTCACCCAGGCAAGAGTGTAGCAGGCAGCAAGTCAGCTCATCAGGGCAACAGTCCTTCAAAGCAGCAGTCCAGCAGAGTGGTAGTCCTTTCAGCAGCACAGCAGTCATTCTTCCTGGAAGAATATCCACAGCTCCAAAAGTGTACTGAAGAGTTTGTATCTGAGGTCCAATATTCATAGCTGGTGCCCTTCCTATGGAAGGTGGCAGAAGCTTCTAGAAATTATCTTTTAAGTGCACGGACGTCCTACTTGCCCTGCCCTGGCACAGGACTAACTACAGGGGTTATGCACCCCTTTGTGTGAAAGCAGCACACAGCCTATTCAAGTTTATATATCGCTGTGACCAGCCCCGTTCTCCCATCCTGCCAGTGATGGCCCAACCAGGCATGCCTAAGCTATCTATTGTGTGTGCCTATCTAGGAGGAATACACAAAGCTCAGCTATCATCTACACCCAGCCATGTGGCCCAGAGACAGGCTGCAGGCACTAAATGGCTAAGGAAGAAACATACCAACTTTATCAAAGGGGCATTTGTAATTTAAAATCCGACTTCGCTAAGAAAGAGGATTTCTCATCACAATTCCAAAAACAAAACACATGAACTGGTTACCTGCTACCGTTTGGAAGTGACAGCCTAGGCTATAACATGTAATAAGGTAACTCCAATGTTTGTGTTACAGCAGTGAAAAATTAGTTAAAGAGGTATTCAATACCAGGACATGTAAAACTTAAAAGTAAAAGTCCATTGTTTAAAAAAAACTTCAACCTTCCCTCTGAGCGGTCCAGGGACTAGCTTGGGGGTGACATATGGAAGTTTTAAGCCTAGTAAAGGGTTTATTGTGCCAGGTCGAAATGGCAGTTCATAATAGCACACACAGGCTGAAATGGCAGACCTGAGACAGGTTTAAAGGGCTACTTAAGTGAGTGGCAAAATCAGTGCTTCAGGCACACTAGCAACATTTCATTTCAGGCCCTAGGCAGAAGTAGTGCCACTTTACTAGGGACTTACAAGTCAATTAAATATGGCAAGTGAGTGTAAATCAATTCTACCATGTTTTAAGGAGCGAGCACAAGCATATTAGCACTGGTTAGCAGTGGTGAAGTGTGAAGAGTCCTAATGCCAACAAAAACAAATTCAGCAAAAATAGAAGGAGAAGGACAAAAAATCTTGGGGTGACCCTGCAGAAATGGCCTAGTCCAACAGGGACAAAACAAGAGAGTCTGCTTTCCCCCTCCTTCTTGAAGGGCAATGGATCCTTCCCAGGAAAGATACGAGATGACAAGAACATTGTTATTTTTACTTTATGGGTTAAGAAGACTAAAATAAAGTCTTTTCATGGTCATAACTACACAGCTTGCCCAACTCCTGCCACCACTACTTTGTTAACTAGAGGTATTTCATAAACTGTTGGACTTCAGTATCAATGTTGGACAGTCAAAAATTTTAAATTTATTATGATGGAAGAGGAGAGGGCAATGCTGGAGAATGGGTGTAGGATTGCCATGGGTGCCAGAGGTTTGCGATATTAGGATCTCAGCCTGATGAGGGAAATAGACACACTATATAAAGCTAACTACCATGGCCTGCTAAAGAAGTTAGAAATGGGGCTGCATTCGTGGAAAGACGCCTAAACGTCATGTTTGGGGAGGTAGTAGTTTTGAAAATAGTGATTCTGCTTGGGTTATTATATTACTTTCTGACTGTAAGGAAATGTTTCTTATTATATAGTCACCTTCATGTTTGTGGACTGATGTTGCTGGTTTTGAGAGTGCATTGAGGCCTGCTAACCAAACCTCAGTGCCAGTGCCCTGACCCTAAAACATGTATGTTGAATTGGCTTATACCCAATTGGCATAGGCTAACTTACCAAGAAGTCCCTAGTAGATGGTACCCAAAGTATTCAGGCCATGTAAGTTAGAGGGTAATCCCAGGGATTGCAACACTCAAAGTGCCACCCTGGGAGGTGTGAAACAGGTAAAACGAGTCTCCCAGCCTACTATTGCAGACTGGAAGAGCAGTTTTAAACTGTTAGCCGGACTTTGCCATTAAAAAGCACTGGCACAATATTTTTAAGTCACCCTTAAGGAAGGTCTACAGAGCCCTATTGTGGGGTGCAGCATACTTCACCAGCAGAACATGTATTTACCTGTTCTGGCAGTAAAAACACAAAACTGTTGTTTTTACTTTGGAAAAGACTTAGTCACCCAATTGGTGAGTATGGAGTTGTACTCGGACACCTCAGCTGTGCTAACTCAGGTATCTTATCTTATCTTATCTTAAGTGCCATTTGTAAAGCGCACTGTCGCCGAAGCTTCCTGGCGCTAAAGGCATGGTGCAAAAAGTTGATACTCCAAGATATCAAACAACTCGTTACATTGAGCTCGACTTGATACTCCCAGAAAAGTTACAATAAAAGCCTGCACAGGAGAGAGTTGTTCCTAACCTTCTGCAGGGAGTCACACAGGTGTTAGCCCAAAAGGTGGGCTTCAAAGGAGAAGGCCCCTTTGAAGGGAAAGTGGAAAAAAATAATAGTGGGGCACCTCTATGGTTTAGGCAGACAGGTTGGCACTATGGACAGGGAAGGGGAAGGCAATACCAAACCGGTTTTGCCGGGCCACATAGCCCCAATGATAGCCACACCTCTGGGTTGGGCCAGGGAGTTCTGGATGCTAAGAGATGGGTTCTGCTATGTTGGGAGTGGGCAGAATGGTGCATCCTGGGATAGTCAGGTGCCACACTTCCCAGGAAGGGGTCATCAGGAGGGAGGGAGCCTAGTAGCCCTTTGGCTAATGACCATGTTTACCCTGAGGGCACTTTCTGAGCATATAATGTGCACCCCAGGCACCCAGAACTCAGATCTCAATTGGACTGGAAAAAGTACTGAAGGAGGACTGCCCTGCTGCACCAACTAACTGTCAAAGAGAGGCTGCACTGCTGTCGACTCCACATGCTGAACCAGGTGGCTTGCAAAAGAGAAGGGACAGTGCTAGCTGTGTTCTGCTCATGGAGAAGTAATCTCTGGACTCCACCCGAAGCAAGAGACTGCAAAGGTCAGTTGGCTGACCTCCTTTTCGCAGTAAAGGACTACAACAGCTGAAGAAGGCTGCTGGGGCAGGTTGGCGACCCAGGATCTTCACACTGCTCCCAACCACTGTGGTGCAGCACCAGCGTCAAGGGCCCAATGCTCAAAGTTGCACGTGAGTCCAGAAGACATGGGAGTGTCATCAGAGAGCAACTTGGTCACCCAGAAGACAAGTTATCAACCCGGGGAAGGACTTGGCAGCAACCACGAAACAGGCAACTGGTAGCTCAGTGGGGAATAAACTTCTACCAGGACAAAGAGAACTTCACAGGAAGTTGACCCCATGGCCAGGACCACCCCACAGCCTTTGGAAGATCACATCAACTGCATCGCATCCACATCATCCTTGGGCATCTTCAGATTCCTGTATCCCATGCATCAGGACCACTTGTATAGGAACATACAGTAAAGGGATGAAAGTGCCTAGGAGTGACTGAAGACTGCTTTCTCTGCCTAGGTAACTGTTTCTGAGGGCATTACTGATCCCCATGACTGCCTCCCGGCTAGAGTCAGTCACCCAAAGGAACTCGAACCAATTGCAAAACAATCAGTGAAAGTTTTTGCTCACAAGGTTTCTAAGTGTCAAATACATTGAATTTGCCAATGCCTGTTCGCACTTGAGTAAAAGGTGCATATATAATACAGCTTGTAAATCTGTCTCTACTGAACCTTCATGTGTATCTTTTTCATTTCTGTGAACAAAAATATATATAAAGCTCCATTTTTATGGGGCGTGGCTTAGGCGCCGATCGGCATGGACGCGTGAGCTGTGAGCTCCGCGTCTGCCTCGTCATTAATCCTGTTTCCAATGCCACACCTGAGCACCGGCACTTCCCGGGGGGTCCTCCCCTTGGCCTAGACAGCGGTGGTGCCCCCCTTGTGGCTTTTGGTGGATGCCCCGGCCGGCGCTGCCGACAGGACCTCGGACCGGAACGGAAGGGCAGCGTCCATACTGGGAGGCCTTGCTTTTCGGTGTGCGCCACGGACTGGAGTGGCGAGCCCGGCCGGCCGGAAGTGCGGTGTAGCGGCCTGGGAGGCCGTGATAACTTGGGGGTGCAGACGCTGCAGCGGAGCTCGGCCGGAGGACGCCACGCCGTGCCGCTGCCTTTTGAAGGGCTGAGGAGTGCACCGGCCCGAGGTGCGGAGCGGACCTTGATGCCCTGCTGGCTGTGAGTGGGGGCCCTGGACTGACGGGGCATATGGCCTGATCGTCGCTGGCCGGAAGTCGAGGAGTAGTGCCTTCGTGACCGCTGCTGGCGGAGCGGCGGTTTCGTCAACCCCTGTGGCCCCTCATGGCGGGGAGCCCTGCTGTTTGTTGTGGCCGCCCTTTCCTGGTCTGTGGTGATGTGCTGATAGGAACTGGCTGCCGGAGCGGCGACTGTGGTGGAGGTGGATCAAAGGAGGCCCGTCTGAGTGTGGGGGGCCCTGTGAGTTACCTGTGGAGGGGGCCCCTTGCCCATTCGGAGAGCTTTTGCTGGACTGGCGCATTGTGGGTCCAGAGTGGAGTGGCTGCCAGAGTGGAGACCAAGACTGTGCCTGTTGCCGGGTGTTGGTAGCTGAGGCCCCCTGACCGTGACAGAGTTGCACTTGCCTCTGTGGCGGGGTGCCTGCCGTGGCACCTTGCCCCTCTGGGACTCTCTGGGGTGGACCTTCTGCCGCTGGGAGTACCTTGGAGAAGGGGCCGCTGAGGACTGTTGGTTGGCTCTGTGACCTGCGAGGCTCCCCAGGGCGGAGTCTTATCGCGCAGGCACAGATGGCCATGGAGGAGGCGGTGAGAAACGAGGAGCGCCGCCGCTGCCGCCCCGGCCCAGGCACACACGGAAGCGTAAAACATTGCCGCAGACACCTTTGGCATTACAGATGGAGAGGGAACGCCTGGCGGCCCTTAAGTTAGTCTGGGACATCTCGAGAACGGTCGCCCAGGTCTCGCCTGCGGACACTGGATCAGGGAAGGGTTCCGATGACCCCGATTCCGAGGGCACAGATGCTGGGAGTGTCACTCTTCCGCATGTCACTCCCCGAACAGCAGAGGAACTGCTCGTTGACTGAACTTTGCTCATTGCTCATTACATGCAGTAAGGGGGTGCATTGCACAATCAGTTTTGGCCGGTGGGTGGGCGCATTCTTTGCGAGCATGGCTGCATAGCTCCGGGGCTGGGGTCCTGTACGTTTCTCTGCATATCGGAGGGAGCGGGGGGGCCTCCCGGGGAGGGGGGCTCAGACAGCTCATCCGCTGATGTAAGGCGCAGTTGAGAGTAGCAGCTGCTGTCCTGTTTGCATCGGCGTAGGGAGTCACCCATCCACCCTCACACTAGGTGTGCGCCTCTGGCGGCTCCCAGGGGGATTGTCGAGTCGGGGTTTGGATGGGTGACTGTTGTTTAGAGCCTGTTCTGGGGTGGGGTGGGGTGGAGGGTGGGGTGAGATGGTTTTTTCGGGGGTTGTTGAGATCTTTGCACTGTTGGGGGGTGGTCTGTAGTACTCACCAGTGTGCCAGAGTGGATTTTGCAAGGAGTATTCATTGCTATGTTTCACTATGGGGATCCCACCTGAGATGAAGTGCATGACCTGGAACGTTCGGGGGTTGCACACAATGTTTAGACGCTCTAAGATCCATGCACATTTGATCAGAAGGGGGGTTCAGATTGCCTTTTTGCAGGAGACCCATTTGGACCGCGGTGAGGGGCAGGCATTCCAGCGTCGGTGGCGGGGTCAGCTATTCTACACCACATATTCCGCATTTGCACGGGGGCCTTGAGTTGGGTGAGGGTGGGAGTCCTGTTTCAACCCATCACACAAGTAATTGACTCAGAGGGGAGGTTTGTGGTGCTCCAAGGGCATTTGGATGGAAGAGCTGTGCTTTTATGGAGTGTTTATGCCCCCAACATTGAACAGGCTGCTTTCTTCTCTCGTTTGTCTGGGAAACTCGCATCCTTACTGACGGGCTCTGTTTTGATGGGTGGGGATTTTAACACAGTCACGGATTTAGACTTGGATCGTTCTCATCCTCCGTTGCCCCAGGCCCTGATTCAAAGGGTTGCGAAGGGCCGACGGGATTGGCAGCTCACATGGGGACTGATAGACTCCTGGCAGGAGCAGCATTTAACAGACCGTGATTATTCCTACTATTCGGTCCCGTATGATCTTCACATGCGTCTTGATGGTTTTTTAAGCTCCCCGGATGTTCATGGTCTGGTTCGCCATAGCGAATACCTCGCCAGGACGATCTCCGACCACAACCCATGTTTGTTAATACTGCAATGGGTCAGGGATCGCCCAGCGATACCTGCTTGGCGACTGAACCCCCTGACTCTGGAGGATCCAGTCTTTCATGAGGAGATGGGAAAGGGGATAGACCGATATTTCCTAGAGAATACGGGGACGGCTTCTAGTCGCGCTCTTGAGTGGGATTCTTTTAAGGTGGTGGTTCGGGGGCTGTGTATTTCTTCCACAGCAGGGGTGCGCAGGAAACTCTTATGCGATATTGAGAAGGAGGAGCTCCGCCTCCGTGACGCCGAGAGGGCCCATCACTCCGATTCGACCGCCCGAGCACAGGTGATGGCAGCGCTGGGGGGGGTTGCTGTGCAGGTTGAGAGGCTGCGTTGCTTTGATCACAGAGAATACCTGGTGAGGGCACATGCGGAGCGGGACAAGGTGGGCTCCCTCCTGGCGTGGTTAGCTAATCCAGCACCCAGGGCGTCCCCCATTCTGGCTCTCACTACCGCGGAGGGTACCATGGCATATTCGCAGAAAGGGATCAATGGCCAGTTTTATCTATAGTATACTTGTCTTTATGACAGCACCATGAGGGGGATGTATGTCGTTACAACGCATACTTTTACAACGCATACCTTTACAACGCATTTTTTACACCGCAACATCCATTACAACGCATTTCATTACAACGCATGCCATTACAACGAATTATTTGAAACTACCTTTACAACGCATTCCACTACAAGGCATACTACATTTACAAAGCATACCATTACAACACAAACTATTACATTGCATGTATGGTAAGTATTGGATAGTGTAGGGGTAAAAATTACTATTCTAACTCCAGGGGGGTGCAACAGTAGGGTAAGTGTTGGATAGTGTAGGGGTAAAAATTACTATTCTAACTCCTCCAGGGGGTGCAACAGTAGGTAAGTATTGGATAGTGTAGGGGTAAAAATTACTATTCTAACTACAGGGGGTGCAACAGTAGGGTAAGTGTTGGATAGTGTAGGTATGCGTTGTAATGGTATGTGTTGTAATGACATGCGTTGTAGTGGTATGCGTTGTAGTGACATGCGTTGTAATGGTTGCGTTGTAATGGCATGCGTTGTAATGGATTTTGCGTTGTAAAAGTTTCGTAAAAAGGTAGTGCGTTGTAAAAGTTGCCTTGTAAGTGTTATTTCCCCATGAGGGAGCCTTCGGAGCACCTGGATGAATTTTTAACTGAGGCGCATCTCCCGCGGCTAGAGACAGTCCAGGGCGAGGAGCTGGGGTGGGAAGATATGCGCTGCGATGAAGCACATGGCTCGCCAGAAAACACCGGGAGCAGACGGTTTACCGGTGGAATTTTATTCCGCATATGTGGATGTCTTGGCCCCTCAGTTGCAGGTGGTCTACCAGGAGGCTTAGACGCTGGGTAGGATACCAGCTTCAGCCTGGGAGGCTATGATAGTCCCTTTATTGAAACGCGTGGGGGATGCGCAATCTCGCTCGGCCTACCGGCCTCTTTCCATGCTTATGGTGGATTATAAGGTTTTGAGTAGGATCCTGGCCATTCGCCTACTGTACCACATGGAGCATTTGGTCCACCCGGACCAGGCGGGCTTTATTCCCAAACGTAGCACAGCAACTAATGTGCGGCGGCTCCTTCGGGTGTTGGGGGGCGAGCATAGCGCGACCCCAGAGGCAGTGGTTCTATCGGTGGATATTACCAAGGCCTTTGATAGTGTGGAGTGGCCGTACCTGTTCCGCACGTTGCGGGAGTTTGGTCTGGGGGACCGATTCGTGAAGTGGACTGAATTGTTGTAAAGTTCTGCTACGGCTTGCGTAAAGACAGGGACGATGATCTCGTCAGCCTACCGGGTGAAGAGGGGCACCCGACAGGGTAGCTCTCTCTCCCCATTGTTGTTCGCCTTGGCTATGGAGCCGCTGGCCTCCCATGCCCGATCGGGGATATGATTTGCGGGCCTGTCAGTTCGTGGTGAGGAGCATTGTATCTCGCTTTATGCCGATGATTTGGTGCTGTTCCTCCGTGACTCGGAATTGACTCTCGAGGGGGCCAGATCCTTGCTTCGGGCATTTGCCCGACTATCTGGGCTGCGGGTGAACTGGGGGAAGACGTGTCTGTTCCTGGTGGCCTCGCGGGATGTGGCACCGGTCTAGGCACCTGATGTTAAGTGGGAGCCTCGCTGCCTGTCCTATTTGGGCACTCATATTTACCACTCCACCACTGATATGCTGGAGGGTAACGTGGGCAGAGTCATTCGGGCGTTGAGGGGCAGTATCCGGTTTTGGCAGGCATTGCCACTCTCGGTGGCAGGTAGGGTGGCTCTGCTGAAGATGGTGGCGCTCCCCCGACTCCAGTACTTTTTTCGCACACTCTGCCTATTTGGATTCCTGGCTCGGTTTTTAGACAACTGCGCTCCATGGCCACGCGCTTTATTTGGGGAACTGGTAGGAGACGAGTCACTTTGTCCAGCTTGATGCAGTCACGAGAGGAGGGGGGCCTGGCGGTCCCTGACTTTGAGTGGTACTATCTCACGGCCCAGATGCAGTGTCTCACTCAGGCGGTGGCCCGGGAGTTTCGGGCCCCGAGGTGCCGCTGGGACGAATGTTTCCCAGGCATGTTTTATCGTTTATAGTTCTCCAGCAACTGCTCCGATTGGAACACCTCACTGTTGAGGAGCGTACATTGCAGCTCTGCTGGAATTGAGGGGCGCGCCGCACGGGGATCATACACCCGTATGCTCCGGAGATTCCGCTAGGCATGTGTACGGCTTTTCCGTACGGCAGGGTTTTGTCCTCCTTGGCCGTTTGGGAGGAGCTTGGGGTGCATGTGGTGGATGATTTTTGCGAAGGTGGAGTTATTCTCTCCTTTCAGGAGTTGCTTCTTCGATATGGCCTACCACAAGGGGATTATTTGTTATATGCCGCCCTCACAGCAGGGATTCAGCATTACTGGGGTACGGGCCGTTTGGAGCCTGGTACTTCCCTAGGTTGCCAGTACGTGGTGATGGCAGTGGGTACGGTTAAGGCCATCACGTGCCTGTACCGGCGCTTGTCGGCCGAGCAGCTGCAGCCCCTCCTTGGTCTGAAGGGTAAGTGGGAGGCTGACCTCGGGAAGGAAATTCCAGAGGCAACATGGCCCCAGCTGCTGCGCCGAGCCTGGAAGGGTACTCGTAATACCAGGCTACAGCTAATTCAATTTTTCACCCTGCATAGGGCTTATTTGACGCCGGCAAAGATCATGCAGCATTTTGGCGGCACAACGGCGAAATGTCCTAGGTGCAGCGCCGATGGGGTCGATTTCCGTCATATGTTTTGGGAGTGTAAGGTCCTAGGTAGCTATTGGGAGGAAGTTGTAGCGTGGCTTAATCAAATTACTGAGCGAACGACAACCCCTGACATGGGCTCGTGCCTGCTACTTTGGTTCCCGCATACTGCACACACAAAGACTACTAGTAAGTTTTTAGATTTGGGACTGATACTCGCTAAAAGGGAGCTTATCATGCACTGGAAGTCCACAACGGGCCCCAGTTTGACTCGCTGGAAGGCGGCTCTCCTGGGGTGGGCACGCAGCGAAGGTACACTGAGACTGCGACAGGCTAGATGCTCACGTAGCGATAAGGCATTGGAAGCGGCAGAGACCTGGGAGGTGTTGGTGGTCTCTCTCCAAGCCTCTACTGAGGCAACGGGGGAGGATACAGCTCTGGTGGCGGTGGTGGGAGTTGCGACTGTTTGAATGTGCTGTTTGCCATGGGCAGTCCCGGGACCCAGGGTTTATGGGTTAGCCGTCTGAAGTACTTTAGTTCAATGCTGGTCCTTGGGTGGTCGCTTCTGTTAACATCACAGGGGTTTTTTTGTTTTTATTGTAAGTCATCATAGCATACACTTGGTTGAGTAATCTGAGTTTTCTTAGCACACTGGCGAGCTAAGAGGAGGGGGTATAGGAGGGTGAAGGGTGGCGATTCAAGTTAATATGTCATTATCCTGTAGTTTTTTTATACGTTGCATTCGTGTTGATGTCTGCTTGTATCTTTTGTGGTATAGTCTTGTTTTAGAAATCAATAAAATACATTAAAAAAATAAAGCTCTATTTTTATAACTTGGTGTTGGATGGCTTGAGTGTCTCACTTATTTCTTTTTCAATTATTTTGGTTCTGTTTAAATGCTTTACACTTGTTCCTTTGCATAATCCTTGTAAATCAGTGACACAGCTATCCAGGGTTGAGCTAGAGGGGTTAACAAATGAAACCTAATGGTCCTAAAGCGGTTGATAGGTGTATTACACAGTGAGGTAGCCCGATTGCATCATATGACACACCCTATTCCCTAACACTATCTATGCCAGTGTTATGTCTAGTGGGGAACTATTAAAGTTGCAGTTCTCATTTCACACATTAGTCTGGGGTGGAAAGAGAGCAAGCATTGCTATATGACTACTTATTCCTCCTAGGGAATGTGGAGGGCTGGCGTTTCCTGGTGTGATAAGATACTACTGGGCAACAAAACTGTATGGGTTAGGTTTACTTGCCTCTGATGTCCCAGGGTCCATCCAACTATTGCTCTGCAAAGACGACCAAGTACAACTTTCTCTACACTTGACTCTCAGTGGTAGTGATGGTGAGCAGTCATAGGATGCTTAGGGAGAAAGTGTATGGGTGCTCGAGCTCAGAGCCCATCAGTCTATCAAGAATTCAATTGAATGTCTAGCCACTTGCTTATGTTTACAAGAATGTATCACTTAATTAAGCACTAGTATGTAGTACTACACACTATCAGCAAAAACAAAAAAAAGGTTATTGTCTCTAGATGCATTCAGGTCGATGCTGCGGGTCCTCTAGCTTCTTTGCTGTTCCCCATCTCAGCTCTTTCTCGTTTCTGGTTGGGCAGTCTCTCTCAGGAGAATACAGTAGTAGCATGAATTTAGCTCATGGTATACATTAGTCACATCCAAATATAGGTACTTCCAGTCTCAGTTTAGTGTTTGCCTGAGAGCCACTCTCCCGCTGTGGCAGCAGCATCCACTAAATCACTGATCTTTGACTTGTAGGTTTCTGCAAAAACACAGGCCAGTCACTAATTGAACAGGCATGATCTTTCACTTGTCATTTATGGCTGTGCACAGGCAGAGCACAACACATAATCACAGCCCCTACCAAACCCCAACAATTGTGGTCTTAGTTGTCCAGGAGCTTACACGGAGTGTCACACCCTGTGATCCTCGAGAAACAGTACCCCCAGTGGTCTACCTACCAGCTCTCATTATAAAAGAACAGAGGAACAGAGTGGCTAGATGAGGGGAAGGGAAAATAGGGAAGATACACCAGGGAAGGAGACCTTTAAAACAAAAACAGCACCCGACCAGTGTTTGAATTCTACTAATCACTTGTAGAACTCTTCTGAACATACATGATCCTCAGTAATATTGTAGTATATATTCACTGTGAAATACTTTTCATCATTTCATTAACTGTATGAAATTATAATCTCATCTAACACAGCACCCTAGCACATCACTTACCATAGGTGCCTGATTGGGTACATATAATACTGGTTGGGTGGATATAAACATGTAATGCATTAGGCTGTGCAGTATTAACATGAAATGAGGTAAACATATAATATAAATATCTCCATATATTTACTTCATACAACAAATGGTGACACGGTGTATCTTGCTGCACAAACTACACATCTTATTCTGTGTACTATATAACTACCAATGCCCACCTCCCTAAATCAGCCACCTACTATGTTTTTAAACATAACATAGCGATACAACAAATGGGAGAGGCATTGTTATGAGAACACAAGTTCATAGGGTGTGAATCCCACAAATAATGTGCAAAAACGATGACAGAAATGTTGTGTCTTTTACTTTTTAGTTTTGTAGATCCTTTTTTCCTTATTGTACATACAACAGCCAATAAGTTTCACCCAGGCGGGCTTCTTCAGGGCAAAAAGATGAAAAACGCACACTCCGCGAGTTGTAGTCCATACGATGTAAGCTCAAGTCAAAGCGACACTTTCTCAGAAAAGTTTAAACTTTAGTGCAGAGTCTGCACAAGTGTGCTCATTCCGCATGCAAAGGTCCTGAATCACTGTCCCATTCCGGGAACAAACTGTTTTAGGTATTACACGCTCAATCGCCAGCCTCCTTTAATGGCCATCCACTGCAAACGTGTCACTGCCAATGTTTTCTGGATGGTGTAAATCCGTTTAGTAGTTTCTAAGAAATTCAAAAAATAAAAAAATATTGATATCTGGGAGGAGCCTAACCACACATCTCATCGTGGGATCTGATTGGCTGTCAACCTGGAATTGCTGGCAGCCATCTTGGGACCAATATACATGATAGCACCCCATTGAAATGCATTGTAGTGAATAGAAGGTTTTGAGGGTCACCAAAAGGAGAACTATAAAGGGCGATAACAGACTTTAGTTACATTAGAATTCATTTGTTGATGGTACCATACTAATTTTTGGAATTGTGGTGTGTTCTAAGGTGATTTTACCCTGTGAAAAACCTTCTGCTGGGATATCATGAATCATGTTTGAGAGAAAACTACTTTCTCATGCTTGTCCCATAGAGGTTTGTTTGGAAGGTGCTCCAGAAGCTAAAATGGGAGCATATTTTCTAACCCTGGGCGGGCAACTTTGCTACGCCCACGAAGTGGGCGTAGTGTTGCCTACTTCGCCCTTTGCAAAGTAGGCGAAGTAGGCAACACTACGCCCACTCCTTGGGCGTAGCGAAGTGATAAATGCCCATGCACGGCCGCCCGCGCATGGGTTAGAAGTTGTGCCGTGAATGAGCAGAGGGAGCCCCGGGACACCGCGGACAAGGTAAGTGTATTTTATTTATTTATATGGGCCCATTTAATTAAATTTAGCTATGTAGGGGAGGGGGGCATGCAGCGCGTAGTGGGGCTACACGAAGTGCACAGGTGGGCGTAGTTTCTCACCCACTTTGCGTAGCTTCGCGTAGCCCCACTACGCACACTACGCCCAGGATTAATATTTTCTGTAAATTCACATTATCTTTCTCAGTCATGTGAGAATGAAGTCTGACATTCTCAGTAAAACATGTAAATGTAAATGTATTTGTACTTGTATAGCGCACAGCTGCCCGCAGTGGGTTTCCCGGCGCTTGCTTAGGGAACCCGTCCTGGTATTCCCCTGCGAGATAACCCATTACTGGGCATCCCCAAGGTGAAAGCCAGGAATCCCGCTGCGAGGGGCCGTTGTGGAGATTAAGCAAGCTATTGCCCAGAGTTACAGAGTGGGACTCCATGATTGGAATAGGCACCGAGGCGAGAATTGTCAGGTCCGGGGAAATTTGAGCCCAAGACCCGCCGAGGCGGGGAATTGAACCCTGGTCCGGGCCAGACCTCTGCATCAGGTCTGCCGCTCCAACCACTTGAGCCACACTTCTCCACGAAACATGTACATCCAACAAGGGCAGAGACTGTCAGTTGATTCCTTTGTGTTCTACTGCAGCTTCCCAGGGTGTTTTAAAGAACAACTAGAGAGCTAACAGTCCTACTTATGACAAACGTATGGCATACCTGAAGCCATCTTAATTGGAATAAACTTATAACATTTAATTTAAAAAGGAACAAAATGAGGGTGTTAATTTTGTCAAAGAAATTATGGTTAGTGCTGTAGAAATAAAAATTAGGGCATGTTTTAAGTGAGATCTCAAATATCTTCATGTTATACTTCAACAGGAGCAGCCTGTCAGTTGATTCCTTTGTGTTCTACTGCAGCTTCCCAGAGTGTTCTAAAGAACAACTAGAGCGCTAGCAGTCTTACTTATGACAAAATGATGGCACACCTGAAGCCATCTTGATTGAAATAAACTGGTAACACTTAAAACATTTAATTTAAAAAGGAACAAAATGAGGCAGTTCATTTTGCCATTGAAATTATGGTTATTGCTGCAGAAAGAAAAATTAGGGCACATTTTCAGTGACTTCCCAAATACTCTTCTATTTCATTGAAATAATTCTGACATGCAGACTGAAACATGCACTTTCAATACCAGTAGCAGACTTCCAGTTAACTCTCCGGTGAGAAGTAGCTTTACTATAGTGATCTAATGAGCAAAGTGCTAACATTCTGAATTTATGGCAAATGTGTGACACATCTAAATGTCTTCTTGATGGAGTAAAAAACTGAAAGCATTTCCTACTGACGAGACTCTAGTAAATGAGGAAATTAGGACACTGGAGGCAAGAGAGCTCAAATGTAGCACAAATATCACCCAGATGTAGCCCACATATCACCCAATAACAATAGTGTGCAAAACACATTTTATTTTTTGTATTTTTGCAGTTTTTTATAGTGCAGACTGGTAAGGTATTGGAGCGTTGCATCTTACTTGGACACAGTATTGTGTATTTTGCACAAAGTACTTGAGATTGACCTTGCGAAACATTGAACTTTACTATTCTGCTAACCTGAAGTTGCTCTGAGCTGGGCTTTGTAACACCCGTTTTTACATACTGGTTTTAATTAATTCTCATTGTATTGTATTAAGAAAGAGGATTTACTGTTTTGATGTACACTTTTATGATCTATGGTTCTAGATCTGATCGAAAAATGTTTATTGAATTTAATGGAAGTCTCCCAAGATGGCCAAAAGTGAAAAAGGAGCCCAAAGGTAGCACAAATAT
Source organism: Lissotriton vulgaris (assembly GCF_964263255.1). Taxonomy (NCBI): domain Eukaryota; kingdom Metazoa; phylum Chordata; class Amphibia; order Caudata; family Salamandridae; genus Lissotriton; species Lissotriton vulgaris. Next base: position 76,373 of record NW_028244784.1, read on the forward strand.
CACCCAGATGTAGTTCACATATAGACCAATGACAGTGGCACTTTTAGAAGTCCGTTGGTAAGGGTTAATATGTCTAACCAATCGAAATGTGTTTTATATCATTTGAAATAATGTAGGATGGAATGTGATTTGTTACTTACATGTATTTGTGTGGAGAAAGAGAGGGAAACTTTGCCATTACTGGTTTTGCCTTGCTGAGAGCAGTGCATTACTTTTATTGTGTGCATAAGAAAATCTTTTCTGAGTTTCTGATATTTTATATTCTGCAAATGAATTTGGAAGGTGAGTTATACATTTGTGAGGTGTATTATATGCATTTTTAAAGTTAAATAATTAATCAAAAACAATGATGTTTGAAATATATTATTAAATGTAGAGGTATTTATTGAAGTTTGTTTTATTGTAGTTAAATGTTGTTTGAAATAGATTCTGTATAGTATTATGTGTAATTGGATATGGATTAGTGATTCTGGTAGTTTGTTTTAGTGTGGATATGTATATTTGTAGTATACCACATAATGTTAGCTGTTGCTTTAAATTTGGAGCTAGAGCCTGTCAAATTTTATGGTGTGCATGGACTTCTGTCTCAAGTATGTTTCTACTTGTATAAGTATTATCATATGTCATATACATTTGGTGGTGCATGATGTATAACAAAGAAATGTTGTTGCTTTTTTGTGGTAGGCTCAAGACTGTGAGTACTAGTAGAATGGTGAAGATGCAACACACAAGTGTGGTATAAATGATGGTGATATAAGATGTTATTAATTAGGCTTCTGTTATTAAGTTTTAGAGAGGTACAGTTGTAGTGTGCTGCATAATTTTTGATGTTTGTTTGAAATTTGAAGTTTGTTCTGTGTTTTCTTTAGGTTTGGATAGTGTTATGGTACAGACATATTCATGTATGGTTTTAGGAATATGGTGAGACTTGTACAAAATATATGTGAAGGGTTCCTACTTTCTATTTGGGTAGGAGTAATATTATAAGTAGTTGTAGAATGGTTAAGCAGTAGCCTGAGGGTGAGGTTTGAGATGTTTGTAGAGATGCTATTTATTGGAGTAATTTATATGATGTGAAAAAAGTTATATTTGATGTATACCGCATACTTTTCAGTGCCTGTTTGAAAATTGAAGTGTACTCTGTGAAGTTTTGAGCTGTGCATGGTGTTGTGACTGAGATATGTGTCTACTTGCTGATACACTTATAGAATCACCCAGGGAGTACCTTTGCACTCCTGTAATCCCTCAGGCAGTACTCATGCACTTTTAAAATCCCCCACTCACTTTTTATATATTCCAGATACTACCCCTACAGACATGCAATCACCCAGGCACTAGTTATGTACTATCCCTACAGTTATGCAATCATGCATGCTGTATCTATGTAGTCATATAATAACCCACACACTATCCTTGCAGTCATAAAATCTCCCATGTGCTTCGGTTGCATTCTTCTATTCACCTAGGTATTACTCAAAAACTCATCTATGCCTTCAGGTGCTATTTAGACATGTATCTATGCACTCAACGTGTATGTTTGCACTTACGCAATTAGCCAGTCACTATCCATCTTTTACTGCACTTATCCAGTGACTTCCCTTCAACTCATTCAATCACCCAAGCACTACCCATGGAGTTTTTGAATCACTCTGGCAGATCTATTACATGTCTCAGTTTCTAGGTTTTACTATATTCCAGAAATATAGTATACCTATTTGTTTTAGATTTGAAAAGGTAGAGATGTATGTATGCACTCTTTTAACAATATGGAGAGATGTATGGTTGAATAATGTAATAGTGTGTTGCTTTATATTTGGCTAAGCCCAACACTCATGCAGTTATAAAAAGACTCAAGTACTTCCCATGCAGTCTTTGAATGATCCAGGCACTACATATGCACTACTGTAATCTCTCAGGTATTACTGCTGTACTCATGAAATCCTCTTGGCACTACCTTAGCACTCATGCAATCACCAAGGTATTACTGGTGCACTCTTTCAATCATGTAGTCAGTACTCATGCACTTATATAATCACCCAGGCACTACTGTTGCACTCCTTCAGTCACTGAGGCATTACCATTGTACTTATGTAGTCACTCAGCCAGTAGTCATGCTGTTATGAAATCACCCTGACACTACCTTTGCACTCCTTTATTCACTCAGGCTCTACCTCAGTAGTCCTGCAATCACCCAAGAAGTTCACCTGCAGTTATAAAATCACCCAGCCACTTCCTATGTAGTCATGTAAATTCCCAGATATTATCCCTGTAGTCATGCAATCACCCAGGTGTTATCTATGTACTCCTTTAATCCCCCAGACGTTTCTGCTGTACTCATGCAATCACCAATGCATTAGCTATACAGTACTTCATTTCACCCAGGCAATATCCTTGCAGCCATTAGATCATGCACACACTACTCTTGTACTTATGTAATCACTCAGCTAGTACTCAAGTACTTATAAAAGCAACCAAGCACGATCTTTGCAGTCATGTAATCACTTAGGCAGTACATTAGTACTTCTGTAATCACCCAGGCAGTACTCATGGACTTATAAAATCACTCACTCACTTTTTATGTTTTCCAGTAATCTCCCTTTGCACTCCTTTATTTACTCAGGCAGTATCTATCTCAATAGTCCTGCAATCGCCCAAGAAGTACTCATGCACTTAGAAAATCACCCAGTCACTTCCTATGTAGTCATGTAAATCCCCAGATATACCCCTGTAGTCATGCAATCACCCAGGTGTTACCTATGTACTCCTTTAATCCCCCAGACGTTATCCCTGTACTCATGCATTCATGAATGCATTAGATATACAGTACTTCTATCAGTCAGACACTATCTTTCCACTCTTTCAATCAAGCAGGCTCTACTCTTGTACTTATGTAATCACTCAGCCAGTACTCATCTACTTTTAAAATCACCCAGTCACTATCTTTGCACTCCTGTAACCACTCAGGTAGTATCTTAGTAGTTCAGTAATCCTCCAGGCAGTTCAATTATATGTTTTAGTTTCTAAGTTTCACTATATTCTAGAATTATTGTATACATATTTCTTTTAGATATGATGTTGGTTTAAAAACAAAGAGACATGTTTATTCTTGCTTCTAACAATATGGAGAGACTTGTATTTCAGTGATGTAATACATATATTTTGCTAGGCCCAACACTTATGCAGTTATAAAAACAGCCAAGTACTACCCATGCACTCTTCTAATGATCCAGACACTACATATGAACTGTTGTAATCATACAGGAATTAGTGCTGCATTCATGCAAACACCCACACAATACCTATACACTCATACAATTACCATGTATTACCCATGCACTCATTCAGTCATATAGCCACTAATCATGCACTTATATAATCACCCATCCAATACCATTGTACTATTTCAATCAAGGAGGTACTACCCTTGTACTTATGTAATCACTCAGCCAGTAGTCATGCTGTTAAGAAATCACTCAGGCACTTCCTTTGTACTTCTTTATTTATCCAGGCACTATCTGAGTAGTCCTGCAATCACCTAAGAAGTACCCATTCACTTACAAAATCACCCAGAAACTTCCCGTGTAGTCCTGTAAATCCCCAGATATTACCCATGTAGTCCTGCAATCACCCAGACGTTACCTGTATACGTCTTTAATCCCCTAGACGTTACCTCTGTACTCATGCAATCACCAATACATTAACTACATAGTGCTTCATTCAGCCAGCCACTATCTTTCCACTCTTTCAATCATGCTGGCACCACTCTTGTAATCACTCAGGCAGTACTCATGCACTTATAAAATCCCCCAGGCACTACCTTTGCACTCCTGTAATCACTAAGGTAGTACCTTGGAACTTTTATAATCACGCAGGCAGTACTCATGGATTTATAAAGTCGCCCATTCACTTTCTATGTATTGCAGTAATTCCTTAGATATTACCTCAGCAGTTATGCAATCACCCAGGCACTACTTATGTACTATCCTGCAGTCATGCAATCATGCAGGCTGTACCTATGTTGATAAGAAATCACCCAGGCAGTATGTTAACACTCCTTTATTCACACAGGCACTAACTCAGTAGTCGTGCAATCAGCCAAGAAATACTCATGCACTTATAAAATCACCCAGGCAGTACTCATAGAGTTATACAATATTGTACACATATTTCTTTTAGAAATGCTTCTTAGAATATTGAGAAACTTGTATTTGAGTGGTGTAATAGTATGCTGCTTTATATTTTGCTAGGCCCAACAGTTATGCGGTTATAAAAACACTCAAGTACTACCCATGCAGTCTTTCAATTATGCAGGCCCTATATTATCAGTCAAGCATTACCCATGCACTCTTCAATCACCCATACATTACCTGTGTCGTAATGCAATCACCCAGGCATTAACCAAACACTTACAAAATCAGCCTGGGACTACCCACACACTCATCCAATCACCCAGACACTACCATTGCAGTTATACAATCACTCAGACATTACACATGCACTCCTTCAATTTGTCACACACCATAGGTTTCAGGAACGTTATAGTTAGAAATTAGCATTTAAAAAACCTTTGAAATTCACTGAAAAACACATAGGTTTCAGAGACATTATTAATAGAAATTAGCATTTAAAAAACCTTAGAAATTCACTGAAAAAACTGAAACTGAAAAAACTACAGGTTTCAGGGACGTTATAGTTAGTTGGACATTTTACTCGTACAAAACCAGAGAAATTCAGCCGTTATAGTTAATTGAGCTAGCTATAACTCGTGCCCGCAAAGCACTGATGATGATGTCAAATATTACATAATTCCTGACAAGGTCAGTGACATCACTGATGACATCGCAAATGACATCACTGATGACATCAATGATGACATCATCCACGTGATAATCTGATGCACCTCATCACACCCTAATTCAACCTTTTATACACCCACTCTAAAATACAGACTACCGTTTTCGAAACCATAGACACACCAATACCAGTTACTACATACCCAATCACTGATTCCTAGGTCTACACACACATCTACTCATTCACCCACACAGTCACTCATACATGCAGTCACTCATCAATATAGCACTATCATATGCACTCATACAACTATACAGACACTTACACACCACCACTCACCCGTAGGCTTAGTCACACAGGTAGTCAGTCATGCAAAGAATCAAGCACACTCCGATTTACTCATCTATACAGTAATGCACACACCACCTCACTTATTCATACAGATACTAACACATACTTACTCTCTTGTACAATCACTTTTACAAGCACACACTCATCCATATAGCCACTCTCACAATCTCTCACTCTCACATATAATCAATTATATATTCCAATGCTCACATATACAGCCTTTCATATATGTAGTTATTCACACATGTACCACTGATACATCCATTTGCTCATCAACACACACACTCACCTACCCATACAGACCTTTACAGATGCACTCTTGAACCCATACACCCAGTGAATCACCCACTCACACATCTATGCACAGGGTCACACACTCCCCACACAGATACTCAGGCACCCATAGAGATGCTCAGACAACCAATCATTAACCCATATAGACACTCATGTAGCTACTCACCAACCCATGCAGCCACTTACATACCAACTAACAGACTGAGAGAGACATTTACACAGTTTAGTCACTAACGAATGCATTCAGTAAGACATGTTTAATCACTCACTTATACAGTGAGTCACAGACCTACTAAATCATCCATTCAGACACTTATACACCCACTCATTCTTCAATACACCTTGGTGTATATATATAATATAGTTAAACTATACAGAAACAAATAGTCACTGGATGATGTCATCAGTGATGTCATTTGAGCTGTCATCAGTGATGTCATCTGTGATGTCACTGACCATATCATAAATGATGCAATAGGTGATGTCATCAGTAATGCATTGCGGGGGTGCGAGTTATATATAGTCAACTAACTATAATGGCCGTATTTCTCTGTTTTTTTATGAGTACAATGTCCAACAACCTATAACCCCCCTGAAAATTGTGGTTCTTTCAGTGATAAAAAATAAATATATATATGTGCAAGGCCACGCAGTTGGCCGAAACGCGTCATCCTGTTTGTTGCATTTGCGCTCTTGGCTAAATAAAAAGTCACTGTTTCCTGCAGTGGTAGAAAGTTATTCCAGAGTCTGTGTTTCTCTTTATGGTGGATCTACACACTGGAGCGGTAATTGGATATATATATATATATATATATATATATATATATATATATATATATATATATATATATATATATTCACTGAAAAAACCATAGGTTATAGACCATATATAGTTAGGAATTCGCATTTACAAAACCTTATTTTACTCACACAAAACCATTGAAATTCCATATATAGTTAGTTGCACTAACTATATATCGCGCACCCGCAATCCACTGCTGATGATGTCACATATTACATCATTCATGACATGGTCAGTGACATCACTGATGACATCACTGATGACATCTCAAATGACATCACTGATGACATCTCAAATGACATCACTGATGACATCACTGATGACATCTCATTTGACATTACTGATCACATCACTGATGATATCATTCATGTGATAATACGATGAACCTCTTCAGACTCTAATATAACCTTAGATACAATCAGTGTAAACAGACACTCACAGACTGTCACTCATCCATGGAGTTACTCACACACCTAGTCAGTCAATCAAAGAATCAATCACACCTCCATTTCCTCAACTATACAGTTATACAAACTTTACTTATTCAAACATATACTAACACATATTAACTCTCTTATACAATCCCTGATACAAGTTCACAATGATCCATACAGCCACTCACACATTCACTGGCTCTTATGCACAGTCAGTCAGTCAAAATTTCTTTATTCGATTAATTAAAATCATAAAAGAAGAACGAGCAATACACGGTAACAATTCATCATGACACATAGTAATACATACACAGAAATTTATAAATTTACAAAAACATTTTTTTTAAAAGTTTCTCTTTTTAAAAAACCCTAAAAACACATTATACACGAGTAAAATTGTGCCTTAATCTAAAATCTAAAAATTCATTTAATTATAGAGGGTAATCATTGATCAAAGACACAGTGCCTGGTGTTGAGACGATGCTTATTTATACGTGCGCCAGCAACCAAAAAACTAGCAACATGAAATGCCACTTTTAAACTGGATAAGAGTTGCAGAAACAACATAGCAGGTTTAACTTGAGTAAAACCCATATTGCGCAATATAGGCAGCAAGAATTTTTTTCTGCACTCTTTGTAATGACCACAGAACAGGATAAAATGCGTTGTGTCTTGGATAGAAAATTGATCACAATCACAAGGGTCGGCATATTCAGGTCTAACCCACTTTTTAAAATTGCCCAGTATAAAAGGAGTTAAGTCAAGGCGAAATCTTGTTAGGAGGAAACGATGGTAAGGTTTATGTACCAAACAAAGATATGGTTCCATACCTTGGGCTGTTGTTATCATACTGTGTTTCCTTACCATATGTTTATTCAACTCTGTGGCTTCCCTCTCCCAGACATAAAGCTCAGTCAAAAGATTTTTGACCGTCTTTATGTCTTCAAAATTTATCAGATGTGGGGAGGAAAAAAGTTCAGATCGGCCAACTAGAGTTAACTGTGTCTTGACGTATTTTAACCAAGGAATGTTAAGAACATTATCCAGGGCTAAGCAATCTTTAAAGATGTGATGGTTTAGAGTGAGCTCCTGATTGAGCCACACTTTCAACCAACCAATGACTGGGGCTACCTTCAGGGTGTCAGTAATGTAGCCCAGGCCGAGCTCTGTGTGTATTATATAAGTAGAAGTTGACTGGGGGACTGAGAGCAGATTTCTCAAAAATTTATTTTCAACTTTTTGAATTTTATCATGCTCATGATTAGTATGTCCCCAGATGACAGAGCCGTATTGGGCAACCGATATACATTTAGATTTGTAGACCTTTATAATGCTCTCCATGGGGCGAGCACCCAGCTTTTTAGCAAAACCTAGCAGCCCAGCAGCCGCTCTTGCTACTGCGTTGCTTTTGGCCAAAAGCTGAGGGCCCCACTTGCCTTTTTCGTCAAAGATCACACCCAGGTAAGGGAAAGATGGAACTCTCCTAACCTCCTTCCCTGAGCAAAAGAAAGTTTTAGACCTTTTTTTCCTGCCTGCGGCTCCTACTATCATTACGTGGGATTTTTCTACATTGGTTTTCATGTCCAGTGAGGACATAAAATCCCCGAAAACTGTCAGTAATTTGCTTAGTGCCATTCCTGATCGAGCTAAAAGGACGGCGTCGTCCGCGTACAGGAGAACAGGAATCTTTATTTCTCCTGCGCGTGGAATATCCATGTGGGACGCTGCCAAAACTGCCTCTAGACCATTTATATAGAGTGTAAAAAGTAGCGGTGCAAGGATGCATCCCTGCCTAACCCCTCTCCCTGAATCAAAGTGACAGGTACATCTACCTTCTCTGGTTACTCTGACAGACGCCTTGAGATCTCTATGTAACTCTGCCAAGTAACCCACTAAAGGGGCATCAAAGCCCATGGTCAAAAGGACCCCCCACAGCTTAGCCCTGTTGACCAGGTCAAAAGCTGAGGAGAGGTCCATAAAGGCCATGTACAAGGAGCCCCCCTTAGCTACCACATACTTACTAATAATCAATTCTAAATTCAAACACTGATCCAGGGTTCCCCTTTTTGCTCTGAAGCCGTATTGTGCATTCGATAAAATGCCCTTTTCTTCTAGAAGCAAGGTCAATCTGCCTAAGAGAACTCTTCCCAGAATCTTGACGCTTGAGTCAATTAGGGAGATTGGCCTATAACAGGCTGGGTCTGTTCTTTGTCCCTTTTTAAAAATAGGTATTATAGTGGACTTTGACCAGCTACTAGGAAAAACAAAATCTCTTGTGGCATTAAAAATATTGGAGAGAATCTTGGCGCTTAATTCGGGGGCGCTCTTAAAAAAGTCAGCAGGAACCCCATCAGGCCCTGGAGCCTTTTTAGAATGTGTGTCGCTGATGGCTTTTTTAACCTCTTCTATACTAAAGGGAGAAATACGAGGAACTGCTTGTATGGATTGTTGTCCACAGCCTGAAGTGTTATCAGGACAACTATAAATATTGCTGAAGTGGGTGACCCATTGGTCATCCGGGATGGTGCAATCTGCTCTCTGCTTGTCTGGATCGACAAAATAGGGATGATTTATTATCGCCCAAAATTTTGAGCTGTCTCTCTGAATTTCGGGCAAGAGCAAATCGTTCCAGGCCTCAGTTTTAATCTCTAATTTTCTCTTCTTGATGGCGTCGTTGTAATTTTTCCTTAACATCGCTATCTGTATTTTATCTCTTGGCTCCGCTTTTAAAGCCTTTAAGAGAATTGAGTGAGCCTTTGAACAACCTGTATTAAACCATTTTTTCCCTCTTTGTGCCTGACCCTTAATCCTTACGGTCAGATCCAGGTCAATCTGATTGCAGATGATATTAAAAGCCTCTATCAAGCTAGAAGACGGGTTGTTTTTTTCTAGGCAGATTGCAACCTCACTCTCAACTTTGGACAGGGTATCCTGTATAAAAGTAATCGGAGTGACTTGATCCCACTTCAGCCTGCGGTTCTGATCTTCCAAAACTAAGTTAGTCGCACATAAGGCTGTAGCTTCTCTCTTTCCAAGTACTCCCTGGGATAAAATCTCTAAAATTAGTGGGTTATGGTCACTAAAAACTGAGGTTTCGACCTTATAGGTTGAAACCTCAGACACAATACCAGACGACAAAAAAATATAATCTACTATTGTGCCAGAATTGTTTCCCACAAATGTCGGTAACCTCAGATCTCTATTACTACTGGAGAATTCATATAGATTAAAGGTTGCTAAAAGTGATTCCAATGCCTCCCCACGCGGTGAATGTTCAAAGTGCGGAATACAGAGATAAGGGGGAAAATCTTCATATTCCTCACGGCAATCCCTGTTGCATGGGTGAATATTGTAGTCACCCATGAGAATCACGTCAGAGCCGTGAGCACTATTTTCGCTGTGGAAAGACAGAAAATCCTCTAAGGTTTCCAAATGCTCGTTGAGCAATTGACTGACAGGAGAATTATAAAAATTTACTAAAAGGATAGGCTGTGAGTTAAAAGTAGTTAATTCAACTGCTAGTATATTTGTTGAGTTGAAATTAATTCGTCTTGGCTTTCCCTGGAGGTTTAAGGAAATATAAATAGCCAAGCCTCCCTTTGCCCTTCCAGATGAGCTGGGAACGGCAGGTACAGAGAACTGAGAAAAGCCGTCTAGAGCAAGTCCGTCGGACGTCTCCCATGTCTCCTGAAAAACAAGAATGTCATAGGACCTAACCATTTCCAGCCAATCCTTATTACCAATTTTTGAATTAATACCAGCAATGTTCCAGCTCAAGATACTACACACTCTGTTACTTTTATTTTTTAAATCTAGATGTTCAGGGACAGTAAAAGAAACAGGTAAAAAATCCTTCTTATTAGTATCTACTATAGGAGTGAGTCAATCATTCTGGTCCATGAAGGACAAAGGGGCATAGCGGTTAAGTAACTGGAGAGGTTCGACAAAAGAATTTTGCCGTGATAGGAAAGGATATTGGGCTACAGAATTATGCCTTGTATCCTGCCCTTGTCTCGGGTTAGAATCCCAGGGTCTGTCCCACCCCAACGCTGGAGTCCTTGGATAGGTGACGTTTTGTTGCTCCCCATAGAAAAACTTCAAAGTAAGAGGAACAACTGTGCCCTTTCTGCGTTGAGGAGGGAATAGATTGGCCAGGATATTAGGGAGAACGTCCTGATTCGAAAGGGTCACTGCCACGCAGTCCCCCTTAAACTTTTTCGGGCGGTTTCCCAACCAAGGGACCCTGGTTGCAGACGTAATAACATTTGCTAAATGATGTTTTCCCCCGGGGGCTAACCGCATATTGTTGGTTAGCCAGTGCAGAGCCTTACTGGTAAGGGAGGTAGGACTTTCGACTATTCCCCCTTCCAGAGGGGGTACGTTTGCAAGCACCAGAACCACAGGGGTGGCCTCAACTAAAAATTGGTGAGGGACCATTGTTTGGATATTTGCCGGGGGTGGTCCAACAGAGGGGGGGACCTCTGTTGGTATAGGAACCAAAAGAGGGCCCTCAGAAGTAGAGGACAAAGATATTAATGGCTGGGGTAAAGAATTATCAACAGGTAACTGAATCCCCTCATTTTCATGAAAGACTTCATTAGTCACATCTCCCCCTATGTTGTTGGGCATGGTAGTGACTATCTTGGTGATATTATCCACCCCATCTACTACCTTGGAGCTTAAGCCACCCAGCCTCTTGACCTCTGCGTGCAATTTGTCTAACTTAGATATTAAAGGTTTGACAATGGCATTGATTTTATGCTCAAGAAAGTCAGCAATCCTTTCAAAAAGAACGTCCTCCAAATTCTGACACTGATTATCCTCAATGACATTTGCTTGTTTAGTCTTTGGTGTAGTAGTCCTTTTCTTTCTAGCCCCTATACGTGGGCCACTCTGTTTTGGGGGAATCTTTGTACATAAGCGTCTAGGTCTTGTAGCGTGGCCCTTAGGGGTCGTCTCCTTGAGTGCAGCCTGTGCGTGTGTCTCTAAATCCGGATCAGAGTCAGAAACAGTACCACCCTCAGCCTGTGTATGAGAAGACTCATTAGCCATGTCTGCATTATCTGGTGCACTGCTTACGTCCAGGAGAATGGGGCCGCTGATTATATTCTCCTGACTAGATTCTTGCAAGATGGTGTCATCAATCATGGTGGAAGCTGTAGGTGACAAACAGCGAAGGTCTGGGGATTGGCTTAGACCAAGAGAGTCTCTCCTTTGCATGTTAATTTTCCTAACGGTCTGAACCAGAAAATTATCAAGGGTCTTCTGTGAGCCTTCCTTGGTTTTCGCGGGCATACTTTTCAAAGAGTTCACAGCCAACGTTTAAAACTTTAGATACGTAAAATTAGGTTAACACCGCTATATATGGCTTACTTGATATCAGTCCTGTAGAGTTCCCGCGTAGCTGGTCCTGCACTGCTTTATGGGGCCTCCCTGGCACCCTCGCGTCGTCACAAGCGCGCGCCGCCGCGTAGGCTGCCGGGATTCGTGGTCCCGGAGCGGCGGCGCGACCAAGCTGCAATGAGAGTGACTCTTGGCGGTGGCGGCGTGAAGCGTGGCCGACTGCGGCGTTATTCAGGTAAGTTTCACAGCGTGCGGCGTCTCAGCGTGTCCCCCAGCTCCGCCGGTCCTGCACTGCTTTATGGGGCCTCCCTGGCACCCTCGCGTCGTCACAAGCGCGCGCCGCCGCGTAGGCTGCCGGGATTCGTGGTCCCGGAGCGGCGGCGCGACCAAGCTGCAATGAGAGTGACTCTTGGCGGTGGCGGCGTGAAGCGTGGCCGACTGCGGCGTTATTCAGGTAAGTTTCACAGCGTGCGGCGTCTCAGCGTGTATGCACAGTTATTTATATATGTCAACTCTCACATGTACTCTGTTTTACATATGTACTTACTTTGACATGTAGCACTGAGATATCCATTCACTCACCAATACACTCATGCACACAGTCAACCGCCCATACAGCTGTTTCCACATGCACTTTTGAAACCATACATCTAGTGAATCAACTGCTCACACATCTATGCACAGAGTCATACACCTCCCAGCCACCCACACACACACTCAGTCTCCCATACAAATACTTGGGCAACCAATCAATAACCCATATAGTTACTCATATAGCTACTTATCAACACATGCAACAGTTTACAGAACAACAGACATAATGATGCACAAATTAAGACAGTTTAGTCACTAACCCATGCACTCAGTGAGACACATTTAATCACTCACTCATACAGTCAGTCATGCACCTACTAAATCCTTCATCCAGACACTTATACATCCACTCATTCTTCAATATGTAAGACATATTTTAACTTTACAGAAACATACAGTCACTGGATGTTGTCATCAGTGATGTCATTTGAGATGTCATCAGTGATGTCACTGACCATGTCATGAATGATGTAATATGTGACATCATCAGCAGTGGATTGCGGGTGCGCGATATATAGTTAGTGCAACTAACTATATATGGAATTTCAATGGTTTTGTGTGAGTAAAATAAGGTTTTGTAAATGCGAATTCCTAACTATATATGGTCTATAACCTATGGTTTTTTCAGTGAATTTTCAAGGTTTTGTAAATGCTAATTCCTAACTATATATGGTCTATAACCTATGGTTTTTTCAGTGAATTTTCAAGGTTTTGTAAATGCTAATTCCTAACTATATATGGTCTATAGCCTATGGTTTTTTCAGTGAATATATATATATACATACATATATAAACATATATCATCTGTATATCTATATAAATACAAACATAAATGCATGCATACATATACTTATATGCATTTTAGGGTTGTTAGGGCGTTTTCGTGTGTATTATGTTGCTTTTTTAGGGCTTTTGGGTCAATTAAGTAGGGTTCCCGGAGCCTAGGGCTGAGGGGCCGGTTCAGTTTCGTGCGTATTGGTGTTGGCAAGGTTTTGAGGGATTTTGGCGGTTTTTGGTTGAGATTTGGCCGTTTTATAGCTTTTTTTGTGTTTGCGGGGGGCGCGTATTCGGGTTGAAATTCGTCCCCGTTCCAGTGGATGGATTGGGCTGATTTTTGGTGAGATGTTAGGGAATCGCTGGAACTAGTGTCCAACCAAGTTTGAAGCGGATCGGAGCAGTGGAAGTGCTTTAAAGAGCAATTTTTGTGCGGAGTAGCGAATTGTCATGTTATTCAATGGGAGTTTTTGCTGCGCATGGAGAAGGTGAATTTGGGGTGTTCCAGTTGCGCTAGAGGGACGGGGCTTGGGTGAGCTGTAGGGAGAGTGGATCGGCAGGTGTGCCGAATTTTTGGGATTTGTTGGCCGAAGGGAAGGGTGTGCTTGGGCAAAGTCGATTTGGTGAAAACGGTGCGTTATTTACATGAAAGTTGAAAAAACACTAATAAAAGCAAAGCTAAAAAGCCACCTCATTACAAACAGAATGGCTTTAACTTAAACGAGGGCGAGATCTATTGCATTTTCAATGCTTGTTTACTTTGGTTCCATCAAGAAGGCATTCAGATGTGTCACACATTTGCCATAAATTCTGAATGTTAGCACTCTAGTTGCACATTAGATCACTGTAGTAAAGCTACTGCTCACCAGGGACGTCTGCTGCTGGTATTCAAAGTGCATGTTTCAGTCTGCATGTCAGAATTTTTTTAATGAAATAGAAGAGGATTTGAGAAGTCACTCAAAATGATCCCTAATTTTTCTTTCTGAAGCACTAATCATACTTTCTATGGCAAAATTAACCCCCTCATGTTGTTCCTTTTTAAATTGAGTGTTTTCAGACTTACCACTTCATTCCAATCAAGATGGCTTCTGGTGTGCCATACTTTTGTCATAAGTAAGACTGTTAGCGCTCTAGTTGTTCTTTAGAACACTCTGGGACATTCTGTCATTGGGCTATACTTGGGGTACATCTGGGTGATATTTGGGCTACATTTAGGCTCTTTTGTCTCTGGTGGCCATCTTGCGAGACTATGTCAGAATTTTTTAATGAAATTGAAGAGGGTTTGAGAAGTCACTCAAAATGTGCCCTAATTTTTCTTTCTGCAGCACTAATCATAATTCATATGGCAAAATATACCCCCTCATTTTGTTCCTTTTTAAATTAAATGTTTTAAGAGTTACCACTTTATTCCAATCAAGATGGCTTCAGGTGTGCCATACCTTTGTAATAAGTAGGACTGTTAGCGCTCTAGTTGTTCTTTAGAACACTCTGGGACATTCTGTCATTGGGCTATACTTGGGCTACATCTGGGTGATATTTGGGCTACATTTGGGCTCTTTTGTCTCTGGTGGCCATTTTGGGAGACTGCATGTCAGAATTTTTTAATGAAATAGAAGAGGATTTGAAAAGTCACTCAAAATGTGCCCTAATTTTTCTTTCTGCAGCACTAATAATACCTTCTATTGCATAATATACCCCCTCATTTTGTTCCTTTTTAAATTAAATGTCTTAAGAGTTACCACTTTATTCCCATCACGATGGCTCCAGGTGTGCTATACCTTTGTAATAAGTAGGACTGTTAGCGCTCTAGTTGTTCTTTAGAACACTCTGGGACATTCTGTCATTGGGCTATACTTGGGCTACATCTGGGTGATATTTGGGCTACATTTGGGCTCTTTTGTCTCTGGTGGCCATTTTGGGAGACTGCATGTCAGAATGTTTTAATGAAATAGAAAAGGATTTGAGAAGTCACTCAAAATGTGCCCTAATTTTTCATTCTGCAGCACTAATCATACTTTCTATGGCAAAATATACCCCCTCATGTTGTTTCTTTTTAAATTAAATGTTTTAAGAGTTACCACTTTATTCCAATCAAGATGGCTTCAGGTGTGCCATACCTTTGTAATAAGTAGGACTGTTAGCGCTCTAGTTGTTCTTTAGAACACTCTGGGACATTCTGTCATTGGGCTATACTTGGGCTACATCTGGGTGATATTTGGACTACATTTGGGCTCTTTTGTCTCTGGTGGCCATTTTGGGAGACTGCATGTCAGAATGTTTTAATGAAATAGAAAAGGATTTGAGAAGTCACTCAAAATGTGCCCTAATTTTTCATTCTGCAGCACTAATCATACTTTCTATGGCAAAATATACCCCCTCATGTTGTTTCTTTTTAAATTAAATGTTTTAAGAGTTACCACTTTATTCCAATCAAGATGGCTTCAGGTGTGCCATACCTTTGTAATAAGTAGGACTGTTAGCGCTCTAGTTGTTCTTTAGAACACTCTAGGAGGCTGCAGTAGAACACAAAGGAATCAACTGACAGTCTCTGTCCTTGTTGGATGTACATGTTTTACTGAGAATGTCAGACTTCATTTTCACATGACTGAGAAAGATAATGTGAATTTACAGAAAATATGCTTTCAGTTTAGCTTATAGATCCCCTTCCAAACCACTGTGGGAAAATCATGAGATATTAGTTTTCTTTCAAACAATATTCATGATATCACAGCAGAAGGTTTTTTCACATGGTAAAATCACCTTAGAACCCACCACAATTCCTAAAACGAGTATGGTACCATCAACAAATGATTTATAATGTAACTAAAGTCCTAAAACCCTCTATTAACTACAATGCTTTTTAATGAGGTGCTATCATGTATATTGGTCCCAAGATGGCTGCCAACACTTCTTGGATGAAGTGCTGACAGCCAATCAGATCAGATGTGTGGTTAGGCTCCGCCCAGATATATATATTTTTTTGAACCTAAATTACTCAAAATCCACTGGAGCACATATATTGAGACCTAGCAAAGGCACATCAGGCTAACAGTCCCTACAATTTTGCCAAGTTTCGTGCAAATCCATTCAGCCGTTCGAGCTAAAAGTGAGGCCAACCGCCCTATGGAAATTAACATGGGAAAAATGCGTTTTGGGACCCCCCTTTTTTCTCGGCCCCCCCTTGATGAAACCCCCCCAAATTGTCAGGGGCTGCTCAGAAACAAAATGTTCCATTTTCCTGAAAATTTCAGCCAATTCCGTCCACAAACGCCAAAGTTATTAGACATAGAATTTTCAAAAATCCCATAGAGAAAAAATCCTAACTATATATACCTACTGGCGACCGCCAATAGGTAATATATATATATATATATATATAGCTGTATTCTACGAAAAGTAGACGGCACTCAAAAGTCTCTTTTCCAGGTGAAAATTTTATTGGCAGACCCCCTGCCCCCTCGACAAACGCGTTTCACCACTTGGGCTTCGTCAGTGTCAACCAGATTACAGTGAAAGACGCCATCATATCCCCACCTCCTCCTCGCCATAGAAAGAGGACTGAATTTTGCCAAATCGGCCGCTATCTTACAATATGCATCATTTCATTAAAACAGTATTATTAAGAGCTCTACACGGTAGGGAAAATGGTGTATATAAAGTGCTCGTGCAATTTAAAAACAACATGGGAATACCCAAAATGATATTTTAACATTTCATTTCATCACATATATACCAAAAAAGGTATATATAGTTAAGATTTTTTTGAATAGGGATTTCTGAAAATTCTATGTTGAATAACTTTGGCGTTGAAGGACGGAATTGGCTGAAATTTTCAGGAAAATGGCACATTTTGTTTCTGAGCGTCCCCTGAAAGTTTGGTAGGTTTCGTGAAGTGGGGGCCGAGAAAAAAGGGGGGTCCCAAAACGTGTTTTTAACATTGAGTTTTAGCTCGAACGGCTGAATGGATTTCTATTAAACTTGGCAAAATTGTAGGGACTGGTAGTCCGATGTGCCTTTGCTAGGTCTCAGGATATGTGCTCTAGTGGATTTTGAGTAATTTAGGTTAAAAAAATATATATATCTGTAAGCGCGCCCCGGTACGCGCACCGGGGAGCGCTCAGGTCGCGCTACGCGACTTGCGCGCGGAAAGCTGATTGGCTCTCGGGTGTCTGTAAACATTCTAAACAGTCCGGAGCGGCCGCCATCTTGTGTCTCGGTAGGATCGAGACACAAGAGGTGGCCAAAACAAAGGGGTAAATGACCATAAGGGGGCAGGGTAGACCCCCCTGACCCCCTAGGTTTGATGTGGGGGCTTTAAAAGGGCCCCGAGGGGCAAAAGAAAATTTAAAAAATCGTTTTTTTTGCGAGGGGAGCGCCCGGTACGCGCACCGGGAAGCGGTCCGGGGAGCGTAGTATGGGGAAAAAAGAATGATAGACTTTTCAAATATTGTATGTTTATTGATTGTTCTTTTTGTTGGGTTTTTTTGTTTTTTTTAATTTAAGTAGCAACATGTAGGTACCAATGCAGAGTCTAAAATTTAATATACACCGTCTCCTTTGTAGATATCTTGCATGTTGTTTCAGAAGTTATTGTGGTATATTGAATTCATACCATAGTCTGTCAGAAAAGCTGAAACAATATGGAGGCAGGAGATGATAAAGAGATGTTAAATAAACATTGGAGATAATATAGTTGGAGAAAGGAAGTAACTATGAGCAAACTTACTATGTAACACAAAAAAGTTGCATAGTATATTTTAAGTCTCACTTTATATTATATATTTTTGGGTACTATTTCATAATTTTCATATAAAAAAGAATAATGTCTCAAACAATTTTAACTTTTAAAATTTAAATTTATTGTTCAGATTTTTTAAAATCTAAAAGAATTTGCAACATTAATTCATCTGGTATGTCCTCCTTTTCATTCCATGATTCAATTTCTTCAACACATTTAATTAAGCCTTGGTCTACAGTGTCATCCAAAAAGTCTATTTCTTCTTTGTCTTCCTTTGGATTGTTTTCCATATTCATTTGAAATGAAATATTATTTTCATTTTGTTGTGCTTCCATTTTCTTGCTGTAAATTGCATAAAAAATAAATATATCAGTAGAGATAGGGCACTGTTGGGTTTAAGTTCAGACAGGTACTTGTGAGTTTTTAACAGTGAAGTTATCTTTGGGCAGTGTATGGTTTCAGGCAGGAAGTAGAACTATTAAAAAGTGCCTGTGATGAAGCCTAAGTAAATTCATAATTATACCACAGAAGTCTAACTCAATCAATAATTTAAATAAATAAGCCTTTTTCAATGTCTAACTCTTATAGAGGGTCAGTATATAACTATCTGAAAACGTTTTACAAAATTAACTTAAAGTGCATAACATAGTTCTCCTTTCAAATTAACAACTTACCTTCTTCAAAGTAGTTGAAGTTTTCTGTCAAATTCTTTTCCAAATGTACCTTAGGTAGTGTTAGTCAAAATGGCTGTGTTTCCCTCTCATTTTTTATATATATTCATGTACTTAACCAATCAAATGTCAGCACATAAAAGTACAAAATGTAAGTAACATTTTAATTGGTTAAAAATTCAAACAGTTTCATATGTGTTTTTGTCATGTAATTTACCTCAGGATATTTAGACAGGGCTACAGCCCAAATGGCTCAATGGAATACCACCAAATTTGGGTAAATGGTAGGGACTGCTATGTAGTAGGGCCTATTCTATATTTGATGAAAGTGTCTCCAGTGGTTTTTCTGTAAATTACTTTCCCACCTTTTTTTAGCGAGCGCTTACCGGTGCGCGCCCCGGTACACGTACCGGCAGCGTTACGGGAGTCCTCCATTTTGTGTTTCGGTAGAATTGAGACACAAGATGGAGGGCAAGCAATGTTCGGAATGGGTAGAAGGGGGCACGGTAGACACTTCCTGACCCTCTAGGTTTATTGAGGGGGCATAGGACGCTCATATAGGCACAAAAAAAAATTCACGTGGGGAACGCCCGGTGCGCGCACCGGTAAGCGTACCGGGGAGCGTACTTTGGTGAAAAATAGTGAAAAAAGTTAGAAAAAGATAAACGTTTTGAATGATCAGAGGTAGGGTAGCTCTGAAAAGAGCTTTTGGGTTCTTTTGCTGATTTAGGTACATACAAGTAGGTTCCAATGCACAGTCTTAAA
Source organism: Lissotriton vulgaris (assembly GCF_964263255.1). Classification (NCBI taxonomy): domain Eukaryota; kingdom Metazoa; phylum Chordata; class Amphibia; order Caudata; family Salamandridae; genus Lissotriton; species Lissotriton vulgaris. The sequence goes on from NW_028244784.1 coordinate 95,933, forward strand.
TTCAGGAGGAATATTCTATTCCCCTCATCTGAGAAGTGCACACCATCTCCTCTGTAGATGTCTTGCATGTTGTAACGCAAGTTGTTATTGTATATTGAACCCATTCTAAAGTCTCTCATGTAAGCAGAAACAGATTTATTCACATGTTTCCGTGCTTTCTCAAATTGTGGACGAAATTGGTTGGACCAGTTCCATTTCTGTCTTTGGCATATATTAGAATATACCAAGGCAGTTTGGGGAAAAAGTGTCATCAATTGATGAAAGGTGTCCTTTAAAAGCATTTCCAGACCAACCCCAGTCATAGTGCCCAAATCATTTCCACCACAGTGCACTATTAAGAGGTCTGGGTTTGCCAATGCATAAAAAAATTATATTAAATACATATAAAATATATTTTTCCTTTAAAAGAAGAATACATTTTACAGCTTTTGATATTTGCTATTAAAAAACCATTGAAATGCACTCAGTGAGACACATTTAATCACTCTCTCATACAGTCCGTCATGCACCTACTAAATCATTCATCCAGACACTTATACATCCACTCATTCTCCAATATGTAAGACATATTTTAACTTTACAGAAACATACAGTCACTGGATGATGTCATCTGTGATGTCATCAGTGATGTCACTGACCATGTCATGAATGATGTAATATGTGACATCATCAGCAGTGGATTGCGGGTGCGCGATATATAGTTAGTGCAACTAACTATATATGCGAATTTCAATGGTTTTGTGTGAGTAAAATAAGGTTTTGTAAATACTAATTCCTAACCATATATGGTCTATAACCTATGTTTTTTTCAGTGAATTTTCAAGGTTTTTCTAAATGCTAATTCTTAACTATATATGGTCTATAACCTATGGTTTTTTCAGTGAATATATATATATATATATATATATATATATGTATATATATGTATATATATATATATATATATATATATATATATATATATATATATATATATATATATATATATATATATATATATATATATATATATATATAGCTGTATTCTACGAAAAGTAGACGGCACTCAAGCAGTGGTAGAAAGTTAATCCAGAGTCTGTGTTTCTCTTTATGGTGGACCTACACACTGGAGCGGTAATTGGATATATATATATATATATATATATATATATATATATATATATATATATATATATATATATATATATATATATATATATATATATATATATAGCTGTATTCTTCGAAAAGTAGACGGCACTCAAAAGTCTCTTTTCCAGGTGAAAATTTTATTGGCAGACCCCCTGCCCCCTCGACAAACGCGTTTCACCACTTGGGCTTCGTCAGTGTCAACCAGATTACAGTGAAAGATGCCATCATATCCCCACCTCCTCCTCGCCATAGAAAGAGGACTGAATTTTGCCAAATCGGCCGCCATCTTACAATATGCATCATTTCATTAAAACAGTATTATTAAGAGCTCTACACGGTAGGAAAAATGGTGTATATAAAGTGCTCGTGCAATTTAAAAACAACATGGGAATACCCAAAATGATATTTTAACATTTCATTTCATCGCATATATACAATTTAATCTGAAAGGGACAGTGGAAAGAAAAAATACATTCATAAAAGTGATCCTGTCCTTCCACCTTGCTATTTACATGTGCTTATAATCAAAAACCGTCCTCTCTATCCAGAGTTCAGTAAAGTTGAGAGAAACAAGAATTTTTTATGCACATCATTTCATGTTTTATGTTATAGCAATATCCTTTGGTAAAAGAACGTTGACCATTGCATTCATCAACGTTCAATTTAATCTTATTTCCTATGCCCCCAATTATTCACGTATGAATATGCGATTGTGTAGTCTTGCCCTGTATGGGCATGATTATTTGTTAAACAAATCCCTGCTTTGCAATTGCGCCCTGTATGGGCATGTCTGTCCGTACAGCTAGACAGTTCATAATGTGCATTGTTGTTAGAGAATGGTATGGAACAATGGCAATCAGAGAATATACATCTCCACGTTCTCCCCCTTCTTTTTTCTTTTGCTTTGCATTCTTAGAGATCTCTCGTGACACAGGTTATTTTTACTGACCAAGACTGACTTTCTTCTCACCCTTTCTGTTGGACTTATTCCAGGTGAACCCATAATTCCTCATCATTGTTTAATCCTCTTGGTTGCATACTTTGGAGATCAATGATGTACCTGGATTCCAATGCCCTCAAGGATCTAACTCTGTTGCCCCCACGTTCCTTCCTATCCAGCTGGTCAATGAGGAAGAACGACAATAGATCCCTATTGCTATTGTGGTGAGTTTCAAAGTGGCGTGCCACGGGGTAACTTTTATCCTTATTGGTTATGGCACGCATGTGCTCCAGGATACGTTTTTTTGCCGGGTTGATTGTACTTCCGATGTATCTCTTGGAGCACGGGCATTCCAGGCATCAGATTATGTATTCTGAATTGCAATTCAGTAATTTTGTGATCATTCTTATGGGGCGTGGATCATTGGGTCTCCCTTCATACTTTGTCTGTTTCTTACTATACTTGCACGCCTTACAGTGCATGCAAGGATAGAAACCACATATGGGTTTTTTACTTAAAGCTTTTGGGGAGTCCTCAAAATGACTGTAAGTCAGATGGTCACTGTGAGATTGGCACCGTCTATAGGTTACAGACGGCCTTGGGGGTAGCATATTTTTCATTACAGAATCTGTTTTTAGAATATGCCAATTTCTGTTGAATATTTGTACCAACTCACAGGATCTCATATTGTAGGTGGTTATTATTCTAGTGGTTCCTTCCGGTTCTACCTCCTTGATTTTAGTTTTTATCAGATCTTTCCTTTCCAGGAGGTCAGCTCTACTTACTGCACTCGCTAATGATGCCCTCGAGTATCCTCTATCTTGGAACCTACACACAGCTTCATCCCGGGCCCATGAGAAATCTTTGGGATCTGAACAATTCCTCTTTAGGCAGAGTAATTCCCCAAAGGGGATATTTCTTATCATACTCCTGGGATGGTGGCTTGCCGCATGCAATACGGTGTTACCCGCTGTGGGTTTACAGTAGAGTTTGGTTTGTAAGGAGCTTTGTCACTGATAGTACTTGTGAATCTCAAATTGAGATGGTTGTCATTTAGCGCCGCAACATATTCCTCAGCCAAGTATCTGTCGCCTCGCCAGACGACAAACAAATCATCAATATATCTTGCCCAGATCATGATCCGGTCCAGCCATTTTTCGTTGGTCCCCCCCCCCCAGGCCACGTGCTTCTCCCACCAGCCCACGAACATGTTCGCGTAACTGGGGGCAAAGCACGTGCCCATAGCGGTCCCCCTGATCTGTCTGTACATGTTACCTGCAAATAAAAAGATGTTATTATGGAGGCAGAACTCCGCCATTTCCAAAAGCATGCAATTGTGTTGATGTTATCTGATATCTTTTGTACCAAGGAACCATTTTACTGCAGAGATACCCTCCTGATGATCTACACAGGTGTACAGATTGGCGACGTCAAGGGTGATCAGAAACATGTCTGACTCCCACTTGATGCCGTCAATCAGTCTTATAAAATCTTGGGTATCCCTGACGTAGGAAGGCAAATCTCTCACAAAAGGGGCCAGGTAGGTGTCAATAAACCTTGAAGTGTTCTTCAGAAGACTTCCTATTGAGGATACAATAGGTCTCCCCGGAGGATTTTTTGTGTCCTTGTGCGCCTTAGGGAGGTGGTAAAATGTGGGAATTATTGTGTGCTAACAGTGAATATCTTTAATTCATTTTCATTGAGCATCCCCTCATCCCTCCACCCCTCCAATAAAGCATGATAATCTATTGTGCACTTCACAAAGCCTTTCCTGTTAATGATGGTATAACAGTTTTTGTCCTGAAGTTGTCGCAGGGCTTGTTGCTTATATTTTGTCTTACTGAAGATCACAATGTTCCCCCCTTATCTGAGGGTTTGATTTCAATGGACGTGTCCTCCTTTAGTGATTTGACTGCCTCCCACTCCAGCCGGGAAATGTTCGAGTTCTTTTTGTTCAATTCCAGATTTTTATTGGCCATTTTTTCCAGGTCTTGAAGGATAGCATCATTGAAGACGTCTATTGCATCATGTGTGGCATGTGGTAGAAATCTGGGTTTACGTTTCAAATTACTGGGATCTCTAACTTGTGCAATCTCCTCTCTCCGCAGTACTTCCATTGAACTAGGAATCTCCTCTGTTCCTGCCAAGTCGTGTGTGGTCATGAGGAGTGATAAGTCATTGTCCCTGAGAGTGTTGCCAGTAGCCCCAATTGATTCCGGGGGCACATCTGTTCCAGGTTGGGTTTTCAAAGCAAATATTTTTTGCAATTTTAACTTCCGGACGAACTTAAAGATGTCTATTCTCTTTTGTACCGGATCAAATTTTGCCGTAGGACAAAAGGTTAATCCTCTTTTTAAGACATTTTCTTCATGGGCAGTTAGTTTTCTCTCGGAGAGGTTCACTATGGTTTGTTCATCCTTTACCATCTCCCTCTCCTGCCCTTGTTGCGAGTTATCATTGGTTGCACTGCCTGTGCACTTGTTCCTGCCCCTCCTGCCTCGCTTGGTTTTCCTCTTTTTTTGTTGGGGTTTCTGTGGCGTTTGGGTTTAGGGGCGTTGTCGTGTCTCTTTTAAGACCTGGTACTCGTCTAAAAAAGGGACCGCAGTCATGGCAGCTGGCCCTTTCTTTTTGCCTTTGTCACTCTTTGCTGATTCGTCTTCCAATACAGACGCATCTGGTTCTGAATTTACGGTCTCTGTTGTAACTTGAGTCCCCTGAGCAAGCCTCTTCCTTCTTGCGTCAAATTTTTTCGCAAAGGTGAGTATTCTGCCTGTCAGATAATCCTGTTCGTCCCTCTAGAACTTAGTTTGCTTTCGTTTCTTTATACCACTCTCATAATCTTTAAGTCTCTTCATCATCAGATTGCGTAAATCATCAGCCATTTTGGTGCCTTTCTCCTTACTGATCAAATCCTCCAGTCTCTGTATTTCGGCAAGGGCTTTGTCCCTATCGCTCCAAGCGTATTTGATTAACATCAGTAACATCCCTTTACTCATATCTGCGGTATACACCGCCCAGTCTTTCAAGAGTTACGGATCCGGATTTTCGTAGGAGGGTATTGTGAAAATTCTCAACCCCCTTGGGACCCTGTTACATTCCACATAACGCTGTAGCGAAGTTGCCTCCCACCATTTCCGAACTTTACGTTCTTGTGTTCTTTCAAGTTGCTGGAAAAGTATTTGCAGATTGTTCGCTGGTGCCTGTGATGTTGTCGCACCCTCCGTTCTTGTTACAATTGCATTTATGCATTTAAAATTATCAACAGCCTCCCTTTCTCTTTCAGCTGTTAATGACATCTTTGCAGGTCAGGGAGTAGCACACTCACTTCGCGCTGAGATTATAGGTTTTTTTGGGGGGGGCACAACAAAAGTTAACGGGGGTCTGCCACGGACGACTTGTAAGGCGGGACAGAGGTTTGAGATTAAAGCTTAATACACCGGGTGAAGGACTGGGTTTTTCTAAGACCCAGCGGTGCCAGGGATAACACCTAAAACCTTCGTGGGTAACCTGTTCCGGCGTACAAATGACAGAGACACGGGACACTTCCTTCGGCGCCAAAGATTCGAGGTTTATTACTGCAGGGAACACAGAAGTCACGAGAAGTACATAGCATGTAAGTTCACGGAGACTGCTTCAAATTGTATCTGTGGATCGCTCTTCTTATACAGTTTTTGAGCATAAAATAACATGGTGCACAAAGGTTTACAACTTGGTTCCCATCGTAAAGACCATAAGGGGTCACTTTCATGTATTCAGGGCCCGGAACATAATTACAGTAACATTTGGTGGTTCCCAACTGTAAAAGTACATCTTCCCACCATTAGTACATTCCAATCAGTAGTAAACGAATCAAGGAAGAGACAGAAACAGGTGCAGAGGAAGACGAGGATAGCGAACAGATCGAAGAGGGTGTAAAAGGGGTGGTATCAGGAAACACGAGTTGCAGGCATCAAAGGGGACGTGCCTAATGAATGCACAACTAAAACAATAGACCGGCACGGCAAGATGAACCTCGAGCGGGGCCATCTGCCTTACAGTGCCATCCCCCTCATCATAAAGGCACCTTCAAAGGAACACGTGTCTTCCGCAAGAGTTTGGGAATCCCAGGGTCGCGAAGCGGACAGCGTCCGTTCGCTGGCTACTTGAGGGCAAGAAACAAAATGGATGCCGTATCTAAGATGGAACCCGTGGGTTCAGATTAAGAAACCCACGAAACAAACGAACGGTTTAGGCTAGCACAGCGAAAACGCGTACACCCCCTAAACTCGTCATTTGCGGTTCATAGATACCAGACTCGACCATATTCGTGCGAGTCAAAAACACCACTTACAATTGTCACGGAACCTCACGGGTACTCGTGCATGCAGCACTTACCCTTGCCGGAGTTCAGCGGCAGCCAGCGTCGCGCGTCCTCACGGCTCCGGTGTGGTGCGTGCAGGTTTCCTCCGTACATTGCTATTTCTCAGCTTCCACAATCAGGATGCTTCGTTCGTTTTCCTCGATAAACCTCGGGGCAAACGGCCAAATTAACTTTCGTAACAGCTCCGCCACCGCCGTCGCTCCTCCTTTTCCCGGGTGCTCAGTCATGCGGTGGTAAGCCGCATTCAATAGTTGGCACAATTCGCTGTATTCTACGAAAAATAGACGGCACTCAAAAGTCTCTTTTCCAGGTGGAAAAAAAAAATATATATATATATATATATATATATATATATATATATATATATATATATATATATATATATATATATATATATATATATATATATATATATATATATATATATATATGTGTGTGGCAGAAGGACGTCTTCAAGATGTTCGGCATCAAAGACGAGGCGAGACCCAAAACTGGTGCGTGATTAGTTTATTATGCTCTACACCATACCGCCATAACGCGTTTCAGCCTGAAGAGGCCTTGATCACATGACAACGCTCCAAGGGTGAAGTGCTGTATATATATATATATATATATATATATATATATATATATATATGTTTGCACACACCTCCGTAATTCTCCCAGAGGTCAGAAAAGGACGGCACTCCAAGTTGTTGTTTAACCAAAGTGGTTTATTGGCGGACCCCCCTGCCCCCTTGACAAAAAAATATATATATATATATATAAGAAATAAGAAATCGAGATTTATTCTGAACCTGAGGACGCTGCATCCGAATGGATTAAATCAGTTGGAGGAATTATACGTGCTTTAATAAACAATAATTGACCTTAGAAATGAATGTACACAAGAATGAGACAAAGTACATATAAAAAGGATTTGAAGAATAATTAACAAAGCCTATTGGAAGGCAGAACAATTATAAATAAGGACAAATAAAAGGACCGGGACAGGAAATAAAAACAATGTGTCAGGTTGACAATAAGACTATATTTGCACGAATTGTCTACTGAAGTCAAATAACTTTGAACTACAAGGACCAGAATCCTTGTGAACATGTGACAGGAAATAGAGGAAAAAAAAGACTTTTAAATTCACATGGGTGGGGCAAACCCGTTGATCGTGAGCAAGGTGGCGACACACCGAAACGCGTAGATCTATTGCGCTATTTGCCCTGTGAATCAAAGAAAATAAAGGAGATTGCTTAACTCACAACTGGCTGTGCGACCCGTTTTTCCCCTCACGGGGGGAATTTGGTGAAATATTAAGTGGCGTGGGTTCAGCCGCAGGACAACGCACATCCGAGAGCGCTGCAGAGTCCCGAATTGTGAACCAATGTGGATGTGATTTATATCGGGAGCAGTGAACGCCGATATCGGAAGAAAGAAAACTGAACGCGGAGCAAAACTCACGCTGGAAACTCTGGTAAGCGTGTTGTGATGAATAAACGCGTGTGAATGGAGAAGCAAACTGCTGTATCGGCTAAGTAGCCGGAATCCAATTAACAGAGTTGTGAAGCCGCAGTATAGTTTCAAAGTAAGAAACGTGCGGGACATTCAACTACTGAAAAGTTAATTGTGTAATACCGGCTTGTTTGAGAGTAAACAGCAACGAATAAATTTGAACTACGATCCAAATTGAAGGGCAATTTTGGAAATAGCGCAGACATGGAAAAACGTGAAGCAAAGAGAACAGCACGAGTTAATGAGTTATTTGACAAAAGTAACTCAAAGGAAAAGACGAGTGCAGCGTCGATATCAGGAAAAACAGATGCCAGAAGCAAACTGAAAACATGGGAAAAACTGAGTCGAAAAGAAATTAACAAATCATGGGAGATTATCACATTAAAAAAATACTTGGAGGCAAAGATGGTTCCTAGAGGACTTCGGATTCTACTCATGCCAAATAATCAAGATGCATCTAATGAATTGCTACAGGAATGGGTGGAGTTTATATTACACTCCTCATTGGGACTGATCGAAATCTTAATAAAACACATTGAGATAGCACTTGAAAAATTAAAAGAGGATCTAAAGGAAGTGGGGAAATATCTGGCCACATTGAAATTAACATCAGAGCTGACAAAGTTTAAAGAAGAATTGGAGGTTGAAATAGATAAACACGAGGAAACCGCGATGGATCGCAAACATTCTAAATTCATCAGAGATACAAATGATTATGCGGAAGGCCGCATCTTTACTTTTGCGAGAAAGTTTGAAGGTCTTAAAGAACAAATGGCCTGGGCAAGTGTGTCGAGTATGTCTAGCTCGGCATCCTCATTGGGATCCATCGAACAAATACAAGGTAATGAAATAGACGGAAACAGAAGAATTCCTTTTTAGGGGACATGCGCCTCATGTTGCAACAGCGATATTGGGAACAGAACCGCCCAACCCCACAATTCCAACCACGGAGAGGCAGAGGAAGGGGAAGGCAATGGCCAGGAAGAAACACAACAGAAGAGGAAAAAGGAGCAAGTGGTGGAACAGAGAGAACAGGGGTGGAAACGAGGAATATGCGACAGAGGAGGAACTAACATCTGATGAGTTACAAGTAGTAAACTTATCAAACAGACAATTAACAACTACGGAAACATCCCTACATAAAAGAGGTATGAACTTTTGCCCAAAAAGTGACATGAATTTAGCTCAGGTCAGGATTCATCTTTACCTGTATATCAGAAAAATCAAATTGGCAAAAGCCTTTAAGGAAAGAACTTTAAAGGAAAAATCAACTAATCAAATGGATACAATTGAAGAAAACTTACAAATAAAAGATGCAGAAGGCTTTCTGACTCTGATGAACATTGACCAAGACCCTACTGATAAATTATCATTATCGCAAACTGTAAATCAATGTGGGGCTGGCCTAAGTGGCAAAAAAACGAAATCAAAATTTTACCCGCAGTTAAGTCCGGGAAACAAAGTGGATCTATTTCAGGAATCTGTAATCCAAGACCTTTAGAAGCTCAAATGGAATTATAACCAGGACAACTTAACAAAGGCAGAACGAATAGCATTAAAAAATCTAGCAGATGATGACAAGATAGAGATAAAAGTTGCCGACAAGGGCGGAAATGTGATAATCATGGATCGAAGTGCTTACATGACAGAAGCTCATCGGCAATTAAGAGACAGTAAATACTATGAAAAACTTAAACAAAATCCAACAGTGGAAATAAAAAATAAAATCGATGCAAAACTATCTGTATGGACAGCAAAAGGACTTATTGATGAAACTGAAAGAAAATTTGTAACTGTGACACACCCAATAATGGCAACTATGTACTTCTTGCCGAAGATACATAAAGATAAAAAATAAACCCCGGGAAGACCTATTGTATCCGCCAAAGGATCATTATTGGAACCGATGGCGGAATATATAGACCATTTTTTAAGACCATTTGTTGCAAATCTGAATTCATATATTCAGGATACGAGCGATCTGTTACGAATCCTACTTGATACATCATGGCAAGAGTCATATCATTTGATTGCAATGGACGTAATCGGGCTATATACAAACATTGACAATGACATGGGAAAAAAAGCATGTAATTTTTTCTTAAAAGAGAGAAGTCTGGAATTCAGTAGCCATAATATGATGCTACTGGAAATGATCTCAACATGTCTGGAAGAGAACATTTTCACGTTTGGAGGAGAAATCTTTAAACAACGAAGCAGGACAGCGATGGGATTTTCCTTTAGTCCCAGTTACGCCTGTCTCACAATGGGATGGTGGGAGCAAGAAGTAGCATGGGACTCAACACATGAATCATCAGTTAACAAAATTGTTAGCTGGAAGAGGTTCATTGACGATTTACTAATAATATGGGATGGCACGGAGGAGGAATTCCAGGAGTATTTTCAAATAATGAATACCAGCGTTACGAATTTGAAATTTACTTACACCATGAGTCAAGAAAAAATCACATTCCTGGATACTGAAATTTATATTAAGGATCAGCAAATCCACACAACCCTCCACAGAAAATCAACCTCAACCAATGCCACTCTAGAAGCGACCAGCTTCCACCAAAAAACCTTATTGAATAGCATACCGTACGGAGAATGTTTGAGAATCCGTCGCATATGCAGTGAACAAGATCAATGGGAAAAAAACAGCAAAAATACCATGGAGAGATTTGTAAAAAGAAAATATCCAGTACAGGTGGTAAGAAAAAGCCTCACAAGAGCTATGAAGAAGACACGGGAGGAATGTCTAAAAAGAAAAAATCCTGAAGAGGATAGAGAAAAAGGAAAAATCCGTCTGATCATCGACTTCTCCCAAGAAAGTGAAAAAATTGGAAAAATCTTAAGAAAAAATTGGAAATTGTTACAATTGGATAATACAGTTAAGGAAATTGTGGGAAATAATCAAATTATAACATATAGACGTGCAAGAAATCTGAAAGACCATGTAATCCATAGTCACTTCCAAAAGAAAAGACAAGATGACTGGTTAAAAACCAAGGGATTCGTAAAATGCCACAGATGCAAAATGTGCCAAATAGCAAAACCAACAAAAGAAATAACATTGGCAAATAAAAAGAAGTGGCAGATCAGACAGTGTATCACCTGCAAAACTCCATTTACAGTCTATATAGTGGAGTGCCCTTGCCCAATGTTGTATGTGGGCAGCACAACAGTGGAATTGAAAAACCGAATCCTGCAACATATGCGGGCAACAATCCACAAGGACCGCTCCAATGCCATAGCCAAACATATGGAACAATTCCATCAAGGAGATTGGCAAAAACTGAAATTTTATGGCATACAGACAATTCCAAAAGGAGAAAGCGGGGGCGACCGTGAGAGAAAACTGAGGCAAGTTGAATCGAGATTTATTCTGAACCTGAGGATGCTGCATCCGAATGGATTAAATCAGTCGGAGGAATTATATGTGCATTTATAGACAATAATTGACCTTGGAAATGAATGTACACAAGAATGAGACAAAGTACATATAAAAAGGATTTGAAGAATAATTAACAAAGCCTATTGGAAGGCAGAACAATTATAAATAAGGACAAATAAAAGAACCGGGTCAGGAAATAAAAAAAATGTGTCAGGTTGACAATAAGACTATATTTGCACGAATTGTCTACTGAAGTCAAATAACTTTGAACTACAAGGACCAGAATCCTTGTGAGCATGTGACAGGAAATAGAGGAGAAAAAAAAGACTTTTAAATTCACATGGGTGGGGCAAACCCGTTGATCGTGAGCAAGGTGGCGACACACCGAAACGCGTAGATCTATTGCGCTATTTGCCCTGTGAATCAAAGAAAATAAAGGAGATTGCTTAACTTACAACTGGCTGTGGGTCCCGTTTTTCCCCTCTCGGGGGGAATTTGGTGAATATATATATATATATATATATATATATATATATATATATATATATATATATATATATATATATATATATATATATATATATATATATATATATATATATATATATATATATATATATATATATATATATTTGCCTGATGCACTTGCAGTTGGCGGAGCGACGCTCCTCCGCTCCCAAGGCGGAACGGCCCCTGGTAACATCTATGTTCCACCCATGGAACATCTCCCAGCTCGAAATGTAATTTAACGCAGTATGAGTAGCTGCATCGTATCACATTTCTTTACTAAACCATGCAAGGCAGCCCACATCGCCCCTTGCTTGGCTTTGTAAATCTGAATTAAGGGATTGTGCTGCCTTGCATCACCAAGGACAAGTTCAAGTTCAAGTTCAAGTGCAGGCATCTGTATAGCGCACTACTCACCCAGAGGGTCTCAAGGCGCTAGGGGAAGGGGTTCACTTATTTGTCAAATAGCCAGGTTTTCAGTTCTTTTCTGAAGGAGATGTGGTTCTGATTAAGGCGGAGGTGGGTGGGGAGTGAGTTCCAGGTCTTGGCAGCCAGGAAGGAGAAGGATCTGCCACCCATGGTGGATTTCCGGATGCGCGGGACTGCGGCGAGGGCTTGATTGGACGATCTTAGTTGGCGGGTGGGTTTGTAGAAGGACAATCGAGTGTTGAGGCATTCGGGTCCTAGATTGTAGACGGCCTTGTGTGCGTGGGTGAGAAGGCGGAAGGTAATTCTTTTGTTGATGGGAAGCCAGTGGAGGTCTTTTAGATGTCCGGTGATGTGATCTTGGCGCGGGATGTCTAATATGAGTCTCGCTGACGCGTTTTGGATGCGCTTGAGTTTTTTCTGTAATTTTGTTGTGATTCCGGCGTAAAGTGTGTTACCATAATCCAGTCGACACGTGACCAGTGCTGTGGGTGACAGTTTTTCTTGTCTCGAGGGGGATCCAGCGGAAGATCTTTTTGAGGATGCGAAGTACGTTGAAGCAGGAGGACGAGACGGCGTTGACTTGTCTGGACATCGAGAGAGAGGAGTCTAGGATGAAGCCAAGGTTACGTGCATGGTCTGTGGGTGTGGGTGCTGTGCCCAGAGCTGAAGGCCACCAAGATTCGTCCCAAGCTGAGGGTGAAGATCCTAGGATGAGCACCTCCGTTTTGTCTGAGTTGAGTTTTAGGCGGCTCTGTTTCATCCATTCGGCTACTTCTTTCATGCCTTCGTGAAGATTGGTTTTGGCGGTGTTGGGGTCTTTGGTGAGGGAAAGGATTAGCTTGGTGTCGTCAGCGTAAGAGATGATGTTGAGGTTGTGTTGACGCGCGATGGAGGCGAGAGGATTCATGTAGACGTTAAAGAGGGTGGGACTGAGTGAGGATCCTTGAGGTACGCCGCAGATGACTTCGGCGGCCTCTGAGTAGAATGGGGGAAGTCAGACTCTTTGAGTTCTCCCAGCGAGGAATGAGAGGATCCAGTCCAAGGCTTTTCCTTGTATGCCGATGTTGCTGAGTCGATGTATAAGGGTGCTGTGGCAGACAGTGTCGAAAGCGGCGGAAAGGTCGAGTAGGATGAGGGCCACTGTTTCTCCGTTGTCCAGGAGTGCTCGGATGTCGTCGGTCGCTGCAATGAGGGCGGTTTCGGTGCTGTGTTTGGCTCGAAACCCGGATTGAGATGGATCAAGGGAGTTGTTGGATTCAAGGAAGGTGGCGAGCTGGCTGTTGACGGCTTTCTCAATGACTTTGGCCGGGAAAGGGAGGAGGGATATGGGTCAGTAGTTTTTCAGTTCTGAGGGGTCCGCTGTGGGTTTCTTCAGAAGGGCGCTGAGTTCGGCGTGTTTCCAGCTTTCTGGAAAGGTGGCAGAGTTGAAAGAGTAGTTGATGACATCACCGAGTTGGGGTGCTATGATGGAGTCAGCTTTGTTGAAGATGTGGTGGGGACAGGGGTCAGAAGGCGAGCCAGAGTGGATTGAGTTCATGAGGTGAATGGTGTCTTCAGTGGTGATTGGGTTCCAGGCGCTGAGGATGTTAGTTGGAGGAGTAGGATCTGAAGGGGGTGGGGCGGGTTGATCGCTGGGAGAATTCTCGAAGCTGTTGTGGATGTCGGCAATTTTGTTGTAGAAGAAGGAGGATAGCGCATTGCAGAGGTCTTGGGAGGGGGTGATGTCGTTAGTTGCTGCGGTGGGGTTGGTGAATTCTTTGACGATATTGAAGAGTTCCTTGCTGTTATGAGTGTTGTTGTCAAGACGATCCTTGAGTGCTGATTTCTTGGCGGATCGAATCAGTTGGTGGTGTTTGCGGGTGGCTGTCTTGAGGGAGGCCATGTTGTCTGAGGTTGGGTTTTTTCTCCAATTCTTCTCTATGGTGCGGCATAGCTTCTTGGATTTTTTAAGTTCGTCATTGAACCAGGGAGCCTTTTTGCTGGCTGATTTCATCTGGTGCTTTTTCAGGGGTGCTAATTCGTCCGCACTGAGGGTAATCCAATGCCTGAGGTTGGTGGCCGCTTGGTCTGGGTCCATAGAGAGGGTGGGAGGGTTTTCGCTGAGTGATGTGAGGAGTTGGTCGGTGGTGATTTTGTTCCAGTTTCTCCGAGGAATAGGTTGTGGACGGTTGTGGGTCAGGGTGGTTTTGTAGCTGAAGTGAACACAACTGTGATCCGTCCAGTGGAGAGCTGTAGTGCGATCGAAGGAGATGTGCTTGCTGGAGGTGAAGATAGGGTCGAGCGTGTGTCCGGTTGTGTGAGTGGGGGTGTCAACAAGTTGTTTGAGTCCGAGATTGGCCAGGTTGTCCAGAAGGGTGGTGGTGTTGTTGTGGTGTTTGTTTTCAAGGTGGTAGTTGAGGTCTCCTAGAAGAATGTAGTTTTCGGAGGCGAGGGCGTGTGTGCTGACGAAGTCCGTGATGTCATCGCTGAATTGAGTGCGGGTGCCTGGAGGCCTGTAAATGAGGGTGCCTCTAAGTGTGGTCCTGGGGTCGGTGTGGATCTGGAAGTGGAGATGTTCGGCGGTTGCAAGATTGTCGTCGGAGCTGGTTGTGATTTTGATGGTGTTTCTGTGGACGATGGCGATGCCTCCTCCTGTTTGATTGGTGCGGTCTTTTCGGATAATTTTGTAAGCGGCCGGTATGGCTATGGCGATGTCGGGAGCAGATGATGTGTTCATCCATGTTTCAGTAAGGAAGGCGATGTCAGGTGACGCAGTGTCGAGTAGGTCCCAGAGTTCAGTTGCGTGTTTGTGGACCGAGCGGGTGTTCAGCAGGATGCACTTCAGGCGGGTAGAGTCGGTGCTATGTATGGAGGAAGTGGATTTGGTGAGGGTCCTGAAGCAGTTGAACTTGCAGGAGAGGCAGGCGAATGGGCCGTGGGTACGTCCTGGAGTGGCTTCGCAGCATTGTGGTGTGCGTCCGGGGTTGAGGGCGAGGAGAGTTGCGCAATGCAATTCCTTAATAAATCTGCCCCCCAGTATGTTGCCACCACTTCTCTATGTGCGAAGACCAGCCGCGGTTGGTAGCGGGAGTACCTGCCGGCGGTAACGTGGGGAGGAGGGGCAGGGTGGGGGGGAGTAAACTATGGATTACGGAGGTTTACAGGTAAGTAAACATATAAATAAATAAAACGAATTTCGTTGTGTGCACTGCATCCCCAAAGGCGATGCAGTGAGCGCAGCCAAATTCATTTTAGTTATTTATATGTTTAATTACCTGTAAACATCCCTAATCCATAGTTTACTACCCCCCACCTTGCCCCTCCCCCTCCCCACGTCACCGCCATGCAGATACTCCCACTACCGACCCGGCTGGCTAAGCCCATGACATGTACGGTAGTCCACTTGTCAGTATACGAGTGCACACTTTGTGCACCACTCCAGGTCACAGGACAAGTTCAGGGCCTACTAACATTAGGAATAGACATAGGCCTCTCTGCACACACTGGATTAGTATCATGCAAGGGACAAAAATCAAACGTCACCATACCAGATACATGCAGTTGGCTGCTCAGAGCAGGGAAACACACCTTCACACCATGCAAGGGACATTCCGGACCCTACACAGGTAAACCCTGTATTTATGCCGGATATACATTTGCTTGATGGTCGTGTAGGGTTGTCGAACGATTGAGAACCTATTGTCTCTCTCTCTTTCCCCCCTTCCTTCCTTTCTCTTTACGCCTCTCCCCATCTGCTGCAATTCATCGCCGAGACGAGAACTGGCTACAGTGACAGAGCCCCCAGGCGAGGCCCTTGACTTTCCAAAATCGCCCTCCATGTGTTCCAGCCCACCAAGGAAATACCCGGGATTAAAAGTTCTGTCCCGCACTGTCCTCATGTCGACAATGGTGAAAAATGTTATAGTACACTGCAGACTCTAGTAGATGCTATATACGACAGATGTATATCTCGATGGCTGTTAATAGAAAACACTACTTTGAAAATAAACGTTTTCAAAATCAAAATCAATCAGTACCATGAAGATTTGTTCTGTCTCCGGCTCGAGACGCTTATTTCAGAATTCTGGCCACTAGGGGTCGCTGCTTACACACAGATGCAGAGAACACCACCTGCTTTTCCCCTGCCACAACGGACGTATTCATCTGCCAGGCGAGAGCATTTGTTGGTCCTCTGAGAGAGTGAACAGAAAAAAAAACTGAAAGACAGCGCCGTACCCCCCAACAACGTCATGGTAAAACACATTTTAAATGTGAAGAATATACATTCGGAAAAATATGGTAGGTAATGGACCGGGCTGTATTTCTTTCATTTTAGCGCGGTATCTAAACCCGAGAAGTGAAAATTCAACGGGTTCTTTTTCTATCATAAGCAGAGGTGTTTTTAAGGATCCTGTTAAATTGTTGTGTTTCGTCTTTATGACTGCTGACCCTGTTTGTTGAGTCCCACTTTATTTAGCTCTAAATTGTGAAATTGCAGGTATAAAAATATATATATAAAACAAAAAAGAAATACATTGGTACCGATTTTTTCCATTCATTGTGTTCTATTGGCGAGCTAAACACTTTAGTAAAACTCGTCTTCAAACTACAGGGTAATGTGTGCACTAAATGTGCAAATGCTCGTAAAATTGAACATGTCTCCCGAGGCGCTTGGCTAGCTACTAAAATAATAACAACAATAAAAGCTTTACAAATACATTTTTTTCCTTGCGTATTTTTACCTCTCATAGAATAGATTTGAAGGCGAATAAAGACGTGCATTTTTAAACAAAACTAAAAACACATCTTTGGCCATTTTGTATTTGTCCGTATACTTAATCATAAATTGTTGCCACTTATTTTAAACTCGACTGTTTCTTTATTTAAGGAGATTGGCATCGCTACCCGGCCTCGGTCGCCTGGCAGCGGGCTCTGCATATATATTTATTCATAAACCGCTTCTGTAATCAGATGATAAGGCCGCTCTGCCGCCGCCGTGATGTGTAAGATAACAGCTCAAACAGGGGCCGGAACTTCAATGCAGTTCCATCGCGAAAATAGTCATTTCTGTTTCTTTTGTTTCAATCAAAGCGAAATGTTCTTAAAAACCAAAAAAGGACAATATCAAGGGAAAATAAATGGAAGCACTGGTCCTTTTTTCCGGGTGGTGCATTTACGTCATTTGGTAAACAACGCACAGACTTTAATACTCTGCACGCACGCTGGAGCGCTCGTGTGTGAGAGGGCACCATAAATTCACCATTGTCTTTTGTAATGTCGTCTATCACCCTCGTGTATCACAAGAACCAAAATAAATAAACCTTTCCCAAGGGTGATGACCAAAAAAATTAAACCTAGGTCAGCCCAGCCTGAAGTATTGTGTTTTGTTACTTTTCTTCCTTAAAATGTCATGAGAAATTGAATATTCTTCCAGTGTGAAGAGTCCACCTATACAATGTAAACGGATGTGCTGCCTGAACATTCATGCACATGTAAAAATGTAAACATAATTGAAAATGCATGTCAATATTTCTGGTTCAGAAAATAAACATTATTCTTTCATCATTCTTTCATTCTTTCATTCGTCAACGCCTCCTCGGGGTTATTATAAAAACTAAAAACTTACCACAGAGTTTTACCTTGCTTAAATTAGCTTCAATATATTTTATAAATCATTAAAAAATAATGTTTCGCCTAGGCTTTTAAAAACGAAATGTGAACCTACTGGTTCTAAATTTTAAACGTATATTGTGCACTGTCTTTTACTATGGTTGCTTGTTTGCAAATGTTAAAATTAACTATGCGATAAATATATTGATTACTTGTTAAACAGAAGTCTTCTGAAATAACACCTAAGTTTGTGAACATTGGTTAAGGTCACTTTTGAGGTTATTTGAAACACGAACTCCTCCGCACATCAAGTCAAATTTCACTAAAAAGCCGATCCATTAAGAAATGTAGAGAGCTTTTCTTTAAAAAATAATGTGAACTATCCTTTGCAGGAAAACATAAGGTTTAGGCTACATAGAATGAGGGTGTGTGATGGGGGAGCCAGGAATGCAATGGATAGAAACAGGGGGTGCGCAGTGCTCCCCGAGTCATTCCGAGGCCACACTGGAAACGACGTGATGACAGAGTCGTGCTCAGATGGAGTATCATGCTCAGATGGTGTCAGCGGAAGTGAACCCCAGGTCACGAGGACATGAGAACAACACACTGCGGAAGCTGCTGTAAACAAACAGGTGAACTTTCACCCCAGCATTGGAAGGCGCGTGCACCCGCCCTGTAGGCGGTGCATTCAGACCGTCAGGTGCACTGAAAGATGTCTGTAGTGAACACACCATAAAATGACCCCTCTTGATTCTAAGGGGGAAAACCATAATTTCAGTCGAGCATCATTAAAGAAACCTGGACAGTGTACTTGGCATTGAGGATTAATGCATTGCGTGCGACACACAAGTCAACTCGCTCACTGTCGTCCATTTAAAAGGGACATTAATTTAAAAAAATGAAATTTTCGATTGGAGTGAGGGTTGCAAAATAATTACAACCCTCAATAATATTTAAATACTGAATCAAATCTATGAATGTGCCTTAAAAAGTGTGATCACAGCGCTAAACCGACACCCCACGTGGAGTATTAGGCGCGAATTGAGTGCTTGTATAGCGTGGTGACGTTATTTTGAAGGTACAGTCATTTCAGGTCTGTGAGGCACTGGGCCTGGGCTAAAGGCGGGCTTTGACGTGACGGTGGCAGGTTTGCGACGCATGTGCTACCCCAGGATTGCCGCCTGTGTTATGACTGTCGCGTGTTGTGTTATGGCGACGGCACCACCGCAGAAACCGATGCCCCTGCATCTGCCAGGAGGTGTCAGATTTGGCCCTACCACAAGTTTCTATGGCGGGCATATCTTGTTATGTTTGGTGTTCTAACCTTCACCACCGGCAGTCTTAACTCCCATCCAACATTTTCTTTCTTCCAGTTATGTAACCTCACTATATGATGCAGAATTATCCGCATTTTATAGAACCGTCTTTAAGAGCTCAGGGTTGTGTTTTGCTTCAGAAAAGAAGTTTAAATATAAGACAAAAATAAGACCGATGCCAACACCCAGCAGCGCAGCCCCCTCCGGGTTCAATCTAGTGCCTTGGGGTGATATCCAGGGGTGGTAGCGCTGCTCTGGCAGAGAACAGACTCTGTAAAAACTAGCGAGGGGGCAGGAAGTAATTCAGCGCCCCCAACTGTGTGTGCTGCCAACCTCCCCCGCCCCTTCCTGGGGTGACGAGTTCAACAGTCCAGTCCCTGGTGATGCCAGTCCTCACCCTGGTCCAGTCAGCAGGGCCACCTCGATGCTGCCATACCCAACCTAGGACTGCCAACTGCATGCCCAATGAACTCAGTGCAGCAGCGTGTGCCCACCCTGGGGCTACAGCAAGCCACCCTGTGACACTTCCTGTCCTGCAGGCAGCTGCCCTGGTCCCGCCGCGGTGTCGTCGCCCTGGTCTCCCTGGTCCAGCGGGTGTCTTCCTGCTGCGCCCGCTCTCTTATCGACCAGTCAGTCACTTTCCCTCATCCGAACCCCTGCTCCGTGCTGCACGTGTTCCTACCCCGCTGCAGATGCCCCTCAACCGGGGCAGCTGCCCTTCACTCCTTCTGCAGGCGCCCCATTTCTGTCTCGTGCAGCTGCCCTTCAAAGCCCCCCCTTGCAGGAGCCCCTATCCCTGCTGCAGGTGCCAGTGTCTATCTCCCTTGTGCAGCTGAACACCCCCACCCCTGCTCCCCACGGTGGTGCACCCCTCGCCCTGGCGAAGGAGCCTCGCTGCCTGACGCATGTGTCCTGCGCCCCTCTTCCGGGTGCACCAGCCCCGCTCCCAGGTGCCTCGCCCTCATCCTGCTTCCCCTTTGCATCCCCTGAGCCCTAGTGCAGAAACCTCCCTCCAGGCCTCACTTTCTCCAGCGCAGCTAGCCCTGCCCCTGGAGAATGTGCCAACGCTCCCTGTGCCCTTGGTCCATGCTGGTGTCCATCTCGCTAGTGAACGTGTGTCAGTCTCTGAATGCAGCTGTCTCTCATCTGCACGCGGCAGTCTCTCTTTCCCTCTTTCGTGCAGGCCTCCCTTTCACTTGTGCAGCTCTTCCTCTCAAGGTGGTTCTCGCCATGAACGGGCCCCTCTCTCTAATGCAGCAGCCCCTACCCCGCAGGTCTCCCTTTCCTGGTCGAGCGCCCCCACCCCCTACTGTGAATGGGCCCCTCTTCTGTTCTGCAGCACCCTGTCCCCGGAGCGGGAGTCTCTCTTCCATGTCTAGCACTCAGTAACCCGCTGCTTTATGCCCCGGCACGGCTCGGCCCCGGCCTCTGAGATCATTTATACGCACTTTATGGCTCTGCTGGGCCGGGCGCATGAATTACCATACATTACCAACTTAATATGCTTTTAAAGGCTTTAGAGCACGCTTAAACCTATTTATCGTTATTTAGGACTCATATAACGAATTAAATCGTGTAACTTAACTGCTCTAAGGGCCAGATCACACACCCCTCCCCGGCGCATGCAAGAACCCGGCTGTGTAACTCCTCACGGGGCAGCGTTGCTACATTTTAGAAAAAAAACAGGAGAGACAAAATGAAAAGTGCACACACTGTGCTGAGGCAGATTACACTAGCAAACAAACCAAAGGCCAGGATTAGCTTTGGGGCCGAAGCTTGGCCGATCTGCTGCACCCCCTCTCCCTTCTGCCACAACACACACACACAACCTCCCAGGCTGGGACAAAGGGTTTTTAAGTAAGTGGATAATTCAGTTGCGGTCCAAAGGTGACGTGATCGAAGATTCGAATTTCAGAATTCCCAGAGAAATGCGAGTTTATTTAAGGAGATCAGAGGCGTGATAAAACTTTTAAAAAAACACACCCAATATTTCGTTTACGTAGTGGGGTTTTGATTTCCTGCTGTTTTTCCAGCCACGGGAAAATGTTCCCGTGCTCTAAAATAGTATGAAAACAGTGGGATGTCATCATTTGCTTTTTAACCGGTATTATATCCCAACCCCCTAAACGAGGTGGGGGCTATAATGGGCAATAAGTAATCGCAATCCGCATTTCTATCCCTAATCCAATATTTGTACAATGCACAACAGCTCTCCAATTGTTTTCGGCCTTGAACTGTGTGTTTCTTTCTCAACTCTTTGTCAACACTTTAAGGATGAACGGTTGAGTCGGCGCTCTGGTTCCCCAAACCACCCTCAAATCTCCCTGAGATTAATGCAGTTACAACACGGCTCCTTACAGCGCCTGGAAAAGTCCGAGTGAAGGAAGGAAGCGCCTTCTGGTGTGTTTGTGTGAATCCTGCTCCTGCGCCCTCGGTACCTGTCCTCCGCCACCTCCTCCCCCACAAGCCTCTCGGTGACGGGTGGCAGTTATTGTTCAAGCCCCGCTGCCCCAGCACCGACGGCCAGGTGCACTTCTACACGGAGGACTTTAAAAATCCTTTTAATGACTTGAATGTATCCCGGGATAGTGCACTCGTCTCGGGGCACGACGGTGTCACGACAGCTCTCGTGCAACGTGTGCCCCCCTCCCCTGCACGCACATATATTCACACCCAGACGGACACACACAAACAATACACACTCTCACACTGATACTCAACAACACGTAGACACATATGCAGAGACATGCAGACAGACCAGCTGACACGCACATGCACACTCACTCAGACATACACAATGCGCAGACAAACATACACACATGAAGAAACCCGCACAGACACACGTGCACAAACACACAGGCGCATATACATAGTACGTTCACACACAGTATGTACACACATATATTCGTACGCACAAAAGTGTACACACAAACATACCATTATACACGGTGCATTCGTAGGTGGCTGGAGGAGTGGACGGCACGAACCAAAATACATGTTGGCAGAGCCGCAGAGGTGATACCAACACCATTTTGAGTCACGAAAGTTGACATACAATTAATACAGTTTCTCATATATTGATATTCTTTTTAAATAAACGCGATATGTAGCATTAAATCGCACGTATGTGGTGCGCAATGTAATTGAACGTACTGTTTTAGTGGATATTGGAGTTGTGTTGTGTTCTTTGTTGCTAATTATATAGACAGACATAAAACATAGTTTGAAACACATTTCACATTTATTCCCACATATGCAAATGCAGTCTACATTTATATATCTTAAAAATAACACTATAAGGAACGCGTTCGTTGCCCCCTCTTGAAAACACATAAACGTACTGCGTGTAAAAGATTCCGCTGTCGGTATCTCTGACACCTGTCTCGGGTCTGGTGAAAACAGTCTTTCTGGCCCCTGTCTCTTCTGTCGACACGGACTCTTGGCTGTAGGTCTCTCTGACCCATGTCTCTGGTCCGGTGACATGGTCTCTGGGACCTGTCAGTCAGTCTCTCTAGTCCCTGTCTCTGCTCCGGTGACACAGTCTCTGAGGCATGCGAGACTTTGGCCCCTGTCTCTGGTCTTGTGCTACGATCTCTGAGGCCTGTCTGCTTCGCCGCCCCTGTTTCTAGGCTGGTGAGACGCTCTCTGATGCCTGTCTTTGTCTCTTGGCCCTCTCTCTGTCCTGTGGACACGGTCTCCGAGCCAACCTGTCTCTGAGGCTTCTATCTTTGGTCTTCGCGAGGCTGTCGGTCTGTCTGCCCCTTGTCTTGGGTCTGGTGACACGGTCTCTGAGGCCTGTCAACCTTTGAGGTCCGAGATCACTGTCTCGGAGACCCCTGTCTCTGGCTCTGCGCTACCTCTCGCGAGGGACAAAAAACAAAAGAAAATGAAAATATAAAAAACAAGTGTGTACGAGAGATAAAGAAAAGAAACAAAATGTTCTTCCTTTAAGGGGAATAATAAACATTTTAAAAAACTGATAGTCGTAGAAGAAAGTGGAAATGGCCGAAGAAAGAAGGAAACGAAATGTGGTGTGCTTGTTGTCTCACCAGAGAGAAGGCTGCGCATGTGAGTGCGCAAGATTATTACCGCCATCGTTATCATAATAATAACAACAATATTAATATTAACAACAATAATAGTAATAATAATAATAATTGTTATTATTATCATCATCGTTATCCCTGTCATAGCACTTTCCAGTGCCCGGTCACGGCGCACGGGCACCCAGACGTGCCCAGCACGCACGGCGTGATCTACGTACTAGTGTCACAGTTCGGGCAGGCTCCAGCAGCACCCTCTCTTGGCACCTATGCCCGCTGTGGATAAATTACAATAGCCTCCTTAATAGATCTAAAGCAGGTCAGGGTTTTATTACTAATTGCAAACGTACAAAACACCTGCTGCTGATCCGCGTTGGAAGCCAGCAATTGGTCAAAGAAAAAAAAAGACATAATGAACGTTTTTCCTGCAGCAAACAGCAAGCACCGCCCAGCAGGGTTTAGGACGAGCAGTTTGGAAGCCGGGACTCGGAGAGCCTGGGCTGGGACTTGGAGAGCTAACACTGGCAGAGTAGGGGCTGAGAGACTCAGGGCTGGGAAGCCGGAGCTGGGGAGCCGAGAGAATGGGGCTGAGAGAATCAGGACTGGGAGAGCCGGGGCTGGGAGAGTCAGGGCTGGGAAGCCTGGGCTGGGGAGCCGGGGCTGGGAGAGTCAGGGCTGGGGAGCAGGGCCGGACTGGGAACAGAAACCGGCCCTGGCACACTGCTCAGCCAGCCCCCCTGGGGTGAGGGGGAGTGCAGCAAAGCAGTGTGCGAGGGCCGGTTTCGGCCGATTTTGTTACTGGGGGCTGATATTGCCGACCCCCGTAACAAAAAAACGGCCCCCCCAGGGGTCCAAAATCGCCCCCCACCCTAGCGGCCCACCGGGGAAACGCCTGGTGCCCGCTATGGCCAGTCCGGCCCTGCTGGGGAGCCGGGGCTGAGAGAATCAGGGCTGGGGAGCCGGGGCTGGGAGACTCAGGGCCGGGGAGCCGGGGCTGGGAGAGTCAGGGCCGGGGAGCCAGGACTGGGAGACTCAGGGCCGGGAGAGTCAGGGCTGGGGAACCTGGGCTGCGGGGCCAGGGAGGAGAGACTCAGGGCTGGGGAGCCAGGCTGGGAGATCGGGGATGATCCGGGGTGAGGGAGCTAAAGGGGCCAGGACTGAGCGTTAAACTCCACCGATGCAGCGCGGGAGAGAGCTGGGGGAAGAGCCGGAGTTATGAGAACTGCTGGAGGCAGGGCTGGTCGTAGGCCCCGGGCGGAGTTGGTCCATGCACTCCCTCAGAGCCTGACGTGATGCATGGTGTGCCGTCCCTGCTGTGGCCTCTCAGAGGCAGGGCCTGCCGTCACAGACAGCGTTTTGTATCTCTATCTAGCCCCTCGTTTAGCCCTATCGACATCTACAGATATTTGTCAGTATTTCTTTTGGGTCTGGACCAGGGGCTCCCACGCGGGCTCTGCAGCCCTTTACCTGCACCTCTCATCCCTGCCCCAAGGCCTTGAACTCAAATGTGTGATTATACAAATAGACTTTTCTCACTGTAACCAACTTTCTTCCAGTTTGTAAAGTAAATATGTAATTGCATGCATCTATATGTGTGCGTGCACAACAAATGTACAGAGTGTTGCACAGTGCCCCAAGGCCAAGTCGTGTTCCCACAGGCGTCCCACAAGTCAGACCGGACGTTCTACACCGCACCGTGAGGTCGTGCTCGCCCGAGCACGTAATGACCACGTGCCTGCGCAGGGATGGGCTCCACGTGATGACGTCACAGTGAATGATGACAGTGAGTGGCCGCGCGCATTGCACACTCTGAGCAGGGCCTCTGGGGCTTAAATAACTGGAGCTGCTTTTAAAATTCACCCGCTTCTGCTACTTATGGGCGACCACAGTGGGCTGGGGGCGAATACAAGGGAATATACCAACTAATGTAACCCGGGGACACTTACGCACGATCTATCTCTCAATACCGATGTTTATTTTTGTGGCTACACCATCATGGGGGTCTCTAGGTGTTGAGGTCTCGTGCTCATTCGAAAAACCAAGTTTTGAGTCCCTTTCTGAATTCGGTGAGAAAAGGTGAAGTTCGGAGGTGAAGGTCCGTCACAGGCTTTCGAGGTAGGAGAAGGAGCGGCCTCCTCTGTGGCTTCTCATTATTTGATGTCTGTTCAAATGATTTGTTTTGTAGGCTTTATTGAGCACACAGTTTACAAAAAAGGAAAGCAGCTGGGTTGTAGGAGACTGCACTACCTGGATCTGTCACGTGGTATGCTGTTATTCCCCACCTCAAATGATCAGCTGCCCCTTGATCATAAATAGAAACGTATAGAGGGTGGATGGGAGGCAATACGAACGAGTAACAGGTAAAGAGATGCAACGTATAAAAGATTACAAACAAATCTTTGTGTAGCTTTATTTCAGGTACCCTTGGTTTGCAGATTGTGCCTTTCATCCGGCAGACCACAGAACGGCATCCGGCTCCTTTTATACTACACTTCAATGGACAAACGAATTAACATATCCACTGAGTAAATACAACTCTACGGACTGGATAATACTGGACCACAGTGAGAAAGACCCACGGGCGGCCCTTAGCGTTTGAGGCTTCTTTACTGCCGATCTCACGTACCTAATATGCCTACTTTTTCCTGTGATGCCCGCCACTCTGGCCAAACATACACAGCATCATCAATCGCCCTCAAGAAGCCCTTGTTTGGGCAAAACGTGTTGCCTCTTTCCAAAGAATACAAACCAAGCACACCTGAAATGAAGCTACACAAAGATTTTCACCAACTTTTTTTATTGTTTGTCAACTTTTATACGTTGCATCTCTTTACCTGTTTCTCATTTGTATTGCCTCTCATCCAGCCTCTATACATGCTTTATTGAGCATGCAGTGGTGTAGCAAGGTCAGGTGGTAATACCCAGTGCGGAAAATGTGTTGTCACCCCCGGCTTGACAAAATGGCAAAAATATGTGTTTAAAACATATATTTTTGTCATTTTGTCAACCCCCTCAGGGGTGACACCCGGGGCGGCCCGCACCCACCACACCCCCTTACTACGCCACTGTGGGCATGTTCAAAATACGAAGAGTGCCGCAAACCTACCCCTATACTTCACCAATCTCAGCTCACACTCTAACCCCTTCCAGCCCCCTCCTTCCCCCCCTTTCGGGCTGCTTCTCGCCACCAGCTTTTTAATTTCAAATATCATCCCCCAGGTGCACACTCAGAGAAAAAAGACAGTATTCAGAAGGCTGATTTAGTTTTGAAGGTGAAATGATGAACTTTGGATTGTTCACTCTTGTATTGATCACATCCTCAGCAAAAAAGCTGCTTTATTAGAAAAGGGTACCATGAAATTGACCCAATTCTAACAACGATCTGTGACTCACACCGATTACACCATACAGCGAGTTCACAGTCGCACACTTCAAGGGCCTCCCAGTGAGCACAAACTCAGGGGATCACATTGGTTCACCAAGGGTCGAAATACAGAAGAACACGGAAATCCTCCATGCTGGTGACGCAGCGCTGGATGTAATATAAACCTCTTGGTTATAGCAGTTGATATTTCCATCTTGCTGCACAAATCTGCGATCTCCTATTTCTTCTTCAATCACCGCCCACATAATTCTGATAGTTTTTTATAGCACCTCCTTGCTGTCTTAGCGATGCAAAATAACAAATGTTACCTCTATCCAAATTCATTGACACCTGAGTAACAACTTTGGCAAGGTGGACAGCCAAGCTGGCCTTGACGCGACTTGTGACTTAAGGATCACTGCAGATGTCAAACTCGAGCATTAAATGAACCACATTTCAAGAGTGCTCATTTGCCCACCATCCCCTGCCTTCCAGCACGCCACCTCTCATTCCCCATTATCCTTGGCCATTACTCTCCCATTTCTATCAGTGGTGGAAGAAAGCTAAAGGCAGCCTTGGAAATCGTGTTCACACCCGCTCCCTGGGGCACCATGTGAGTGTAGAGAGTGGGTTTACTGAGGGAGCCTGCCTGTCTCCTGGAGAATAGAGTGCAGGGATGGGAGTCTATACCTACCTATAAGAAAATAGTGTTTCAGGCCTCATAGCTGTTGACCCGTCCGTCCACCCACAACTGTAATTTTTGACATATAAGGAAGCCAAGATAAGGGCCGGTAGTTGGAAAGGATGGAAATATCAATTCTCATTTTTTTGGCTAGGTGTAGTATTATGGCTTGATTCCATGTGTCTGGTTAAGTTGCCTCTGATAGGGATTGATTAAAAATTTGGGTAAAGTGGGGACTAAGTATGGCAGCTAATCAACAGTAGATGAAGTGTGGGCAGGGGTCAGGAGGGGAGCCAGACTTGACCTCAGCCATCAACTTCACTACCTGTTCTTCTGTAATTTTTTCGAAGGAGCCCAAGTGGGTGGCGACACGGGGATGGGGGCCTATTATTTCCTCTGGGGGCTCATCCATAGAGGGTTGGATCTCAAATTATAAATACATTGCCTCAATTTTGTCGTTAGAAAATTTTCTGATTTCCTTACAGTGGGCTGCAGTGCGAAAGATCAACTGGGAAAGACATGTTCGCTGGGCAAGCTCTTTCATGATTTTAAGCAATTTTGAAGAGCAGCTATTCTCTTCTATTCTCTTAATAAAATAGTCCTTCTTGGTTCTCCTCAGAGCCTTATGGTCTTTTTTCACTTCTTCCTTGTGTTTTAGATGATCTATTTTGGTTCTGGAGTGCCTCCAGGTATGTTCAAGATTTTTTAATTTCCTTTTTGCTAGTCTTAAGTCAGTGGAATACCATTTTATGAGATCGAGCCTCCGGCTAATTTATTTATTCTCAGGGTAGCACAACTGTTTTAAGAACTAAGAATGGCAATATTGAGGTTTTCATTGTGATTATTAAAGGTTTATCTTGGTCAGTAGACTTTGTAGGAAGTTATCTGGAGAATGTTTGCCATTTATGCAACTCCAGGGTCTTTTGGGGGCCTCCGACGGTTCTGGAGATTTCTTTTGTTACCAGGCAACAATACAGAAAAGGTGACTAAAGAATTGTCTGGTCAGGTCTGTGGGGCGATGTCAAGAATCTTAGTGGCCTCAATACTTTGGAAAATGAGATGTAATGTTATTCACATGTCAGGCTTCTTGTCCCTATCCCTTATGTGGAATTAGAGACTACGGGGTATATTCACAAGAATGTGTGATAACTACCGCAAGAGTAGCGTAACTCAACATTCAACATCAGGGGAAAGTAACCCTGTGTGAACTTTGAATTCACAGCGTGGTGGTAGCATGAGATAGACACCAGATAATACGTCAAAAGTCAGCATGAAAATCAACGCCATGTAACAAAAAATGCGATAAGCGAACGCAAAAAAACATGCGATGAGGCCAACTCCAGTACAAGAAGTAGCAAAAACCAGCCACAGGCCTGCAAATCTCACACGTCTGGCGGGACTATGCACCATAAAAACTGCAGAAAAAAATACATCAGAAACAAGCCAAAGCACGTAGCAACATGGATGCACCCTGACTCAGCACAGAGGCCAACTTGAACCCCAACAGACTACCAGCAAGGAACAACAGGGTTGGGGAAGGCCAAGGAGAAGAGGGAGAGGAAGACGGGGTGCGGACCGCAGAAAAACCAGATCAGCATCACAGAGGTGACAAAACACTACCAGCAACTGACCCACTAGCAGACCACCTGGATTGCAGTCAGAGTGCAGAGGAGGCTAATCGAGGAGGCCAATAGGTGACAACATGACCTGACAACCTAAACCAGGTACCAACCTGTTGCCAACAGGAAGGCAGCAACAGCGACATGAGGTGGCAGTCCAGCCCACCTGAGGATCTGGAGGAAACCCAGGCCACAGTCATCATTGTGGAGATGGTGCAAGGAGTAGGGAGTATGGACACAGCTCGAGAAGACCTGACACAAAAACAACAAGGAGTGCAATGAACAGGGACTGGGGGGGACGGGGAGAGGGGCACAATGGCATACAAGCACAATGAGGTGTAGCACACTGCACACCCACAATCACCCAGGATCATGTCCCAGATCCCCTTGGCACACTGCAGCACACACACATAGCAAGAATAGCACACCCACATTGACGACAACGTGTTACTATGTGCATAGCAGACACTGCAGAACAAAAGACACAACTGGCTCCACACATGCACAAAAACATGCCTACTACATCTGACAGAGCTGTAAATTGTGAAATAGAAATGTACACGTATGATCTCACATCCGTCATGTAGTCCAAATGCAAACTGTCGCGTAGAAGAATCCAGCACCCCCAAACAGTCACAAGTTACATTTCCATACAGTCTGCATGCAAACCAGCACAATGCTCCAACATACATGTCAACGCAAAGTCAACATGCATCTCCCCTTCACATCGCAGAGGGGCACACAACACCTTCAGCAGAGCACAGAATACAACACATCAGTGATGCCGGAGAGGACCAACCACACCGTCGACACCAACGCCCTACAACAGCCCATGGATATCCCACGCAACCCCCCACAATTACCCGGCCAGCCAAGCTACTCATAGGAGAACACCGTGACTGCAACAGACCACACAGCAGGAAGCACCTGCAAGCACAGCTGACTCAAGACACTTCACCCACCCACACATGGCACCCCAATGCCATGTGTCAGCATGCCAAAAGGAGGTGGCCCAACAGGTGTTGGTGGGTGCTGAACCCATGGAATGTGAACCAGGACACATACGAGGTGTCTATCACCCTTCAGGGACCACCCGCACCCCACTAAGGAGACCCACACTGCCATAGAGACACAGGCAGATGCATATTCAAAGTACAGAACCATGTTCAGGGGCGCTCTAATTGCAGTCACACACTCATGTTGGCTCTGCGTACGACGGCCCTGGCCACTCCCCCTACAAATTGAGTGGGTGACAACAAAGCTACATGTCCAAGCTCCAACCCGCTGCCTGCGGTGACATGTCTGTATCCAATGTACACAGCACACTGTAATGTCGTAGGGCCCAGGGCCCCCATGCATACAAGACCACAGGGACACACGCAGATATCATGTTGAACTGGCTACTGGCACATGCACCCGGCCCCTTTATTGGCAGTGACGCCTGTGCTGGATGTGTGTGTGGTGAGTGTAAGCCATTCCGCCCGGAATGTCTGATGATGGCAACCACTTGAACATTGGACACCAGTGCAAAGGAAACAGAAAACACATACATAACAGAGTCAAATGCTGAGCAACATGGAGTGAGCCGGAGGAAGTCCAGAGGACAGCCAACACGCAAACAGAAGTTTCTGTGAGTTGCAGTGCACTGGGGTTGGGACACTAGAGATGAGCGCGCTCATGTGAAGAAAAAGTCTCGGATTGTGTCCCTTCGATATATTCCTGATGCAGATGTAGTAGGTTGTGTTAGACCTGCATCATCTTCCCCATCAACGTCTCAGGGTCCCCACACTGTTTGAGGTGACATAGCTGCGCAATCAGCAACGGACATTGGCCTGCGGTGCACTGAGTCACTGGCACCTGGAGTGCTGAGCAGGTTATCAGGCCAATGATGGCATCCACGACAGGTTTGAGCAACTCCATAAGTCTGTCAGGACCACCGTTTTGACTCTGGCAGATGGCAGTGGGAGGTGGTCCTTGCGGTGGTGGCGTGTGCCCCCTGTGGTGATGCTACGTCTGGGCCGATCTGGACTCGCTTTGGTGTCTGAGCCCTGGTGGGATGCATTTGGGCCCGGAGGCTGCGTACAGCGCAAGGCCACAGACCAATGGCATTGATGACCCCAAGGCCAATGCTTCAGGGGCCATCCAATATCTCAAGAGAAGGCGTCCCTGCCTGGACCAGCACAGAGTTAGTGGCCCCGGATGCACTGCGGCCGGCACAGGCACCTAGCCACGGGACGGTGATTTGCGGTGCAGTCAAATGGGGCATGCAACCTGAGCGGGTCCCCATTAATGTATGAGGTGTTTATTGTGGAGGGTTGCGGGGACAGTGGAAGGTGTCCTCCAGGGCATGATGCGGAAGGTTTGTTTTTATCCAGAAGCAGCAAATGGAGGAGTGGAATGCTACTGCCTTGTTGCCACTACCAAAACCGTATCAGCTACACACGGATGAAAATGCCTCCTAGTCCATAGACTCAGACGCCACCAAAATTTGACCAGAGAGTGTCCATGAATGTCGATGAACAGACTTAGTGGCACCGGGGCTCAGAGGGGATGCAGTCTACGATGATGCTGGTACACTGATATGAACTCTGCCATTGCAGAATCAAGATCCTGTGACCTACTGGAGCGCAGCCTAGGCCGAGAGCAGTGTAGGCCTGGCGCAGCAATCAGCACAGGCCATTCACCAGGTGTTGCTGGCATAGGTTGGTGGCCCCAATGGCCTGTGAAGTTCAGGTTCAATGGCACCACGTGTTCCGTCACCTCCGTGACTGTGACCCGGCTTTCGTCCGGACTGAGCCGCATCTTCCTCTTACTCATCTCCGTGCGACCACTGGTGTGGACTCCACCATTCGTGATTCGCAACTAGATGCTGGATCTGAGACCTACTGGTCTGCAGGGTAGTCCTGGTCCCTCATCCACGTGTCGCAGGCTGGCGTTGAACAGGGTTTGTGGCAGCCCGTGTTGCTGGCTGGCGTTGAACAGGGTTAGTGCCAGCTCGTGTCGCAAGATGACCATATGAAACTATGCCTCTTGGATCGGGGGGGGGTCTGGTGCTGTGGCCACTGGCCCGGATTTGGGGTCACTGCCATTCAGGAGCCAGGACACAGTTTCACATATGGGACCTACTGGGCCGCAGAGGATGCTGGTGAAGTATGTAAATGAGAAAGGAGTAATGTGGGCCAGCGTTGGGGGCCAGAGATGGTCTGAGAGGCTGGCAGGGTCGCTGGCCTCGGGCTTGGAGCTTACACAGGCACGTGGTGGGCCCTCCTTGACACACAGCGGTGTCGGCTGGTGATCAGTGTGGCCTGACTGCACAGGGTTGGGCCTGACGGGCTCGTGGTCCAGCGAGCAGGGGTACGGCAGGCACACATGATCGTAGGCATCTCCACTAACGAGGACGGCATTGGCCTCGTGGCGAGGTGGGAGGCGCCGCCCTGCAGGGACGTTGGGTTTACCGGAAGAGGGCCACGCCCATGGCTACATGCTTTTTATTCACACCCCTATGCTGGCCTGGCATACGCCGGGCCATCCCACTCTGTTCATGCTTACGGGGGGCGTAACAGGCAACATTTCTGCGAGGACCCCCACTGGCTGGGGTGACATGCTTGCATCCACTGTCCACTACAATCCACACACCAGAGGTGTATGTCGTAGTGGAAATGGGTGTGTTCTGCACACTGCGGTCTGTCCAGCACATCGCCGCCACTCTTGGCATTGTGTACTTTCACAGTCATGGTTCTACTGCATCCTTCACACATGCCTGGTTGCCACCTCTCCGCACATTCGGCTATTGTGTGGCTGAGGTGCCAAGCCATTGATTGGTTATGTTCACAGCTTGCCCAGGTTACCATTGAAAGTTGTTCAGTCGTGTCTGGTGGGTGGGCATGTTGTTGTGCATGTTGGTTGTGATTTTGTGACATGTGCATTGCCAGAGTTGTGGATTGCATGGTTGTGGAGTTGAGGTGAGTGGGGTGTTAATTTGGAACTTGCCAAGCGGCTGTGCATTCCCCTTGGTGCCATCCTGGGAACACTGTTTGCTGATGGACTGTCGGAGGGTGAAGGGTCATACACACTAGCTGTGTATTTGGAGCCGACATTGGTGAAGGTCCCACAGTGTTCTGATGTTGCCTGCACATTGATGTGTGACATGTGATTCCTGTTGTGATGATTGTGTGCTGTGTCACCAGGGGGCACAGGTGGGACATATGTGCAGTGGATTGCCCCTAACACGTGTGTGCATCAGGCTATGGCGTATGGCCCTTGCTTGGTCTCCAGCGGTTCTTGCGCATTGTGTTGGACATATGGGGACTGGGGTGCCAGGGTGATGGTAATGTCCAGGACAGCTTTGGGGGACTAGGATGTGGCTGGTTGTGAGACACCACCGACTTGGGCAGTTGATGGTTGGGGTGTGCCAGGGGCCAACAGGTGCAGCACAGCCAGCAGCTTGGTGTGGGGTGGGATGTTGGTTGTCCGCTGGTTTGGTGCCGTTGGCCTGTTAGGCGATGATGGTCAGGATGCGTAGGGTGGTTGTCCCTTTCAGCCTGTAGTGGACAGTGACATTGTCAGATGTTGGGCCTGTGAGGCAGGTGCGTTTCCTCGGGGGCCGCTGTCTTTGTCTGCGCTGTCTCTGTGGTGGTCCGGGGGGGGGGGCAGGTGGGTGTTGTGGCCCTCTTCGGTGTTCGGACTATATGATTAGTGGCTCCATGGCATTTGTTGCCCTCCGATGATGCCCTGGGCTGGGCTCCCTTTTCTAGTCCAGGCTGTGGTCCGACTTTACACCAGGTCAGAGCAGGTGTTAATTTCCTGCTGCTAAGGCACCTTATCGCGTGTTTTGTGTTCTTATCGCCGATCTGGCTGGTCGTTGTGAATGTTGAGGTTGTGGCTTTTTGCACTGGAACGCCCACTCTGCATCTCATTAGCGATAGTTACGGGGGTCTTCTGTGGCGATGTTTTATTGCGGCTGCTATCGCTGGAAAACTGGTGCTGTGGGCTGTTAGCACCAGCTTGTGAATGGGGGGTAAATTTATGATGACTTTGGCTGCGATAAAGTGCCGTTAATTCGGCGGTAGCTTTTTGTGAATAGGCCCCTAAATTAAGGGCAAACCGGGCAATGACTGTTTGAATGCCAGGCAAGGGTGAAACAACCCCCTGTTTTTGATTCCCAAGGCCCAGTCTTGGAGGAAAGCAGAGGAATAAGGCTGGGCAGGGGCTAGAGGGTGGCTTGTGGAGGGTGGCTCTCCATGGGTAATCGGTATGGTTCATCTGCAGGTAAGGTACCACCCGGTGCCGCAGGAAGAGTAATTGCATGAGATGCAAATACATTAGTTAGTGAAATATTTTACAGTGAACTGCTTCATGATAAGTTTTGATGCAAGGATGCATAGAAAGCTAAAACATGGCACGAAATACAAAAGAGAAGAGAGCAACATCCGCTCGCCTTCCAGCCTATTAGATTGTTCATAAACACTTGTAAAAATTTTGTGATGAAAAGCATGTACTTCCGTGATGTGACGTAAATCCATAATTTCGTGAATGACAAGTCTAATGTGAAATTACCAAAGTTATGCCAATTATGTCGGTGTAATTAAACTTTCAACCGAGCATTTGGGAGACCCGCCAATTCAGAGCACCAATGTTCATACTACAGTTAATAAAGCTCGGTTTGAATTTCGCCAGGTACCAGTGCTTAATTTGAGCCAGTGGTTTCGGGAGATCAGCACCAGCAGTTAATCATCAACACTGGTGCTTTTCATGCGCACCAGTTAAGGACACATTAATTTATGGGATGCCCAAGTGATTAAATGATTTGCCCATAATCACAGGATGTTGAGCCGACCTTGAAGATTGAACCTGGATCCCCAGCTCCGAAGTTGGCAACTCTGGCCATTACGCTATATCCTCTCTTCACTTCCATTGTTAGTAGTTGGTTGTTTTAGCGGTGGTACTAACAAGAGAAATGGGCTGGTGGTGAAAGCTGCCTCCCAATGTGAGCCCT
Organism: Lissotriton vulgaris; assembly: GCF_964263255.1. Lineage (NCBI taxonomy): Eukaryota > Metazoa > Chordata > Amphibia > Caudata > Salamandridae > Lissotriton > Lissotriton vulgaris. The sequence continues at coordinate 130,805 of NW_028244784.1, forward strand.
GGCACTTATGTTTTTTTGTTTTACAAATTAACCACTGCACCTTGCAATACAACCCATCTTCAAATGACTCCATTAATTAAAGTCAATTCCGGTTTCCAAGAAGCCTTTACATTTTCAGATTAACCAAACATGCACATTTACATTTGTTTCAGGCAGCAAACACCTGGCAAGAAGTCCTGTTTCTTTTTCGACTGTCTCTCCCTCGCTCGGCTTCACAGCAAATGCGACTCCCTCCCTTCCTCTTCAGCGGAGGCATCCTAAATGTTGGAATTAACCATCCCAGAAAAGTTGCCTTCTAACGTAAAGAGGGGTAACTCAAGTATAGGCTCCTAGTTACTCTCAGATGCCGTCCACTTTGATCACTGAGTAAGAGATGCCTGACACAGCTCTGTTCAATAGTACTTGGCACAGTGTGGCTCAAATGTTCTTAATGCAGCTTTGTGCATTACACATATGTTTACTTGACGCTGCCTGTGATGAATGAACTTTGTTCATCTCAGTTCAGCTATGCTTGAAACAGTTCCAACCTGTTGTACTTAGCACAACCTGCATCAAGGTAATAGGCACAGCCTGATTCACTTAATTTGTTCTAGCACAGTTCCCTTGTTTGCAGGCATACATTAGCTCATTTTTACTTGATACAGCTTGGTTTAATGGTATTGGCATAGCTCGAAGAAGTTGTACTTTGGATAGCTCAGTTTGGTTATTGAAGATTTTGTATGGCTATTGTAGGTAGGAAAGTCCGTAGCTGTTTGTACTAGTAGTCTCATTTTATCTTTCTCTAAACCATTTTCTTTACGTTGAACTTTAAGGTAAATGGCCACCTGAACACCAACTCCAATTCTCCCTTGGAGACAATTCAATCAATCAATCAATCAATATCTGTAAAGCGCAGCTTATCACCCTGTGGGGTATCCAGCCGCTGAGGAGTGGGGAGCCTTAGTCGAAGAGCCACGGTTTCATTCCCTTCTGGATATCGGTGAGTGAGTGGGAGGATCAGAGATGGAGCAGGAGGTCGTTCCGGGACCTGATGGCAAAGTAAGAGGAGAGCCCTTTGCTGCATCCTTGCCAGATGCGGGTAATGTGTGCGAGGGAGGCAGAATGGAGTTGTCTGGTCGGCTGGTGCAAAATCAGACGGTAGTTCATGTAGGAGATTGAGAGTTCAGGAGTGAAGCTGGTTCATTTGGGGAGGTCAAGGATTAGTCTGGCTGAGGTGTTCTGTATAGTCTGTAGTCGCTTGAGGCAATGGGAGGTTTTTCCAGCATTGAGAGCATTTCCATAGTCCAGTTGGCTTGCGATGAGGGCTTGAGTCACTGTTTTCTTGGTGTTGACGGGAATCCATCTGAAAATCTTACAAATCATCAGGGGTGGGCGGAGCGTGCAGAGCTGCACTAGCTGGAATTCCACAGAGTTGCAAAAAAACTCTGTAGAATTCTGCAGAGTTCCATGAGCAGGCGGAGTTGCTCAACTCGCCCACCCCTGTAGATAAGTAGGAACAGTTGGAGGCAGACAAACAAATTGAAGTGTGTATTTTTGTCCTGATGTCCCTGACAGCAAATGGCGCACACCTCACATCCCTCGCTTACCTCGGGCTCAGAGCCACCGGCACAGTGCTCTCATCCTGCCCGCTGCTCATCATGTCTGCAATCGATGCCCGGGCCAGGGGTTTCGGGAGCATACTTGGTGTCTCTGGCTCTCTGCGAGCCAAGCCGCAGGTTGCACTGCTGCCCCTTAACCCAGCCGCACTAGAGGTTTGCCATAGTGCTGGGGCTGAGTGGTGCTCTGGAAGGTTGGGTCTTCAGCCTTCCGTCCTCCACCCTCTGTGCCTGCTCAGCTTCACCATCTGCACTGCGTCACTAGCAAGGCCCTTCCCTACCATGCCAAGGCAGAGGCTGCTGATGGGTGGCACAGGTCAGGTCAGGTGACAGTCGCAGCATCCGGGTCTAGGGCCGACCAGAGCTACTTAGCTTCCTGTGACGGCAATATGTAGTGTTTGTCTTCAGTCAGTGCTGATGTTTTATTGTTTTTTAAAATCATGCTGTTGACAACAGAACTTTGAGGCAACATAACAATAATTATGGGTGCTGGTAAACTCCGCGACGCGGCGTAGGCAGAGTTTTTGCCGAACACTGCCCTCTAAGTGGAGTGCGGAGTGACAAAAACTCTGTGAGCTCCACCAGTGGGGCGGAGTTAAACGCCTACACTTACAAATCATGCAGATCGTATGGAAGCAGGAGGAGGCTACAGTGGTGACCTGGTGCTCTACGGAGAGATTGCTGTACAGGATGATGAAGAGATTTCGGGCATGGCTGGTAGAGGTAGGTGAGGGTCTTAGTATAGTGGGCCACCAGGTATCGTCCCATTGGGGAGGCTTTCTTGTCAAAGATGAGCACTCCTGTGTTTTCCGTGTTCAGCTTCAGGCATTTGGATCTCTTCCAGTTGGCGTTGCTGGTCATGGCATTCTGTAAGTTTACTCTGGTGGTGGCGGTGTCTTCGGTGAGAGAGGATTAGTTGGATTTTGTCAGCATATGAGATGACATTGAGTTCCTAGGTGTGGGCGATGCTGACCAATAGAGTCATGTAGGCGTTGAAAAGGGTGGGGCTGAGAAAGGATCTTTGAGGGACTCCATAGATGATCCTCTTGAGTTTGGAGGTGAAAGATTGTAGACAAATTGTCTGTGTACGTCCTCTGAAGAAGGAGGTGATCCACTTGAGGGCATTTCCTCTGATGCCAATGTGGTGGAGTCTGGTGATAAGGGTGTGGTGGTATACTGTGCTGAAGGCCATTGAGAGGTTGAGAAGGATCAGGGCTGCAGTCTCGCTATGGTCAAGGATGGACCTGATGTCATCGGTTGCAGCTATTAAGGCATTCTCCGTGCCGTGGTTGGAGCGGAAGTCAGACTGGGTGACATTGAGAAGGTTGTGTCCTTCCAGGTCTTCTGTGATCTGGCAGATGATGGCTTTCTCCAGGACCTTGGCTGGGAATGGGAGCAGCGAGATGAGGAGGTAATTCTTGAGCTCTTTGCGTTCAGTGGAGGTTGTCTTCAGAAGAGGTTTCACCTCTGCGTGTTTCCAGGCATCAGGGAAAATGACTGTGGTGACGAATGAGTTAAGAATGTCGGTAAGGGCGCTGCTGATTTCCTTCTGTCTGGTGATTGGCATGGTGAGCAGTGTCTGTTTGATGCAGTGGCTGTTCGAGTTGCCAGTGTGATTCCGGAGGTGGGCGAGGTCAGTTGGCTTCAGGTAAAAGTTGCAAGAGATGTCCTCTATCTTATCATGGTAGTAGTCCACCAGGGTGTCTCAGAGGCCTTGGGAAGGGTGGATTGTGGTCTTGTTGGCCGATGGGCAGAATAATGCTCTGACATGGCTGAAGAGTTCTTTTGTGTGAAAGGCACTGGTTTTGCTGAGGTTGGTTAGGGCATCCTTTCGGCTTCCCTGAGGCGGTGGTGATAGTTGCTGAGGGCACATTTGAAGGTGGTGAGGTTTGAGGGGTTCCTGCTGGAGCGCCTTCATTTCTCTAGTTGCTTACACTAACGTTTGAAGGTGCAGAGTTTGGGGGTGAACCAACTGGCATGTGTGGAGGGTTTCCCGGTGCTGGTTGTTTCCATGGGTGCAATGGTATCAGTGCATCTGGAGATCCAGTTGGAGAAGTTTTGGATTGCTAGCTCAAGGTTGCTGGTAGTGAGGGGTCTGGTGGTGTTGATGGTGGTAGTCTATTAAGTCTCGGTGATTTTGCTTTATTTGCAGTGGCTGTGTGTGAGAGGCATGCGGGTGAGTCATGGTAAGCCTGCGATGGAGAAGTGGACGATGCAGTGGTCTGTCTAGGTGAGTTCAGTTGCCTGACTGAATTTGATTCTGTCACTGGCCATGAAGATTGGGTCCAAGGTGTGTCCTGCGCTGTGTGTAGGGCTGGTCACCAGTTGCGTGAGTCCAATGTTGCTCATGTTTTATAGGAGGTTGGCCGAGTTGGTGTCAGTGTGGTCGTCGCGGTGGAAGTTGAAATTAATGAGGAATGGAGTCAATTGCCAGAGGAGTGACGAGTTCGGACATGGCACGTGGGGCAAGAGGCTGGGGTTCTGTAGGTGAGGGTTCCTCTAATGGTAGTGTTCTCATCGATTCCAATTTGGAAGTTCAGGTGTTCCATGATGGTTGTGATTTTATCCTCGGTGGTGGTGCATTGGAGGTTCTCTCTGTGGATGATGGTGATGCATCAGTCAGTCAATCCTCATCCTGCTCGACCTGTCCGCCGCCTTTGACACCATCTCCTATGGCATTTTAGAACATCGGCTTTGGGAAATAGGTGTCAGAGGAAATGCCCTCAATGGTTCAAAAGCTACCTATCTGACCGTGTAACAACTGTCCAGATGGGTAATAGCATTTCATGTGAGAGACCTGTCGAGATGGGGGTGCAGCAGGGCTCTATCCTAAGCCTGACACTTTGTAACTTTGTAAAAACGCTCTTTCCATCTACAAAAAACTTATAAACTCAGAAAAAAGTCGCTACTACATCGTCCAAATCAACCAGGCAAAAAACTCAGCAGGAGAACTGTTTCAGGTGGTTACCCATCTGTCTAATCCACCTGCCCCACGACTAGAAGGCTCACAATCCCTAGCAGACGATTTGGCTAGCTTCTTTGAGGATAAGGTTAGCTCCATTTTTTCAACTTTCTCCCATTCATCCTCTCTCCCCCCCCTGACATCACCTCCTATAACCAATAATGTCAGCTTCATATCTTTTCATCCGACTAATCAAGAGCAAATCCGACATCTGGTAACTAGCACTAAATCGGGATCTCCCCTAGACCCATGCCCTCCAGCTATTCTGAATCTTATCCCAGAATCCATCTCCCCCGCGTTATCCACTATCTGTAACGCCATGTTTTCTACAGGCATCTATCCATCGGTCTGGAAAGAGGCAATCATTAAACCTCTCCTCAAGAAACCAACATTGGACCCTCTTCTCCCTGCTAGTTATAGACCCATCGCCTGCCTTCCCTTCCCAGCTAAGATCTTCGAGAAGGTAATGAATACCCAACTCTCCAAATATATCAACGACAACGATCTTTTAGACGACACTCAGTTCGGTTTCAGGCAGGGCCATGGAACGGAAACTGCACTGCTCAAGGCAGCAGATGAGATCAGAACAGCTATGGACAAAGGAGGCGCGGCGGTCCTAATACTACTGGACCTTTCCGCTGCATTTGACACGGTCGATCATGTCACTCTGATCGACCGTGTCTCAGCTTTAGGCATAAGAGACAAGGCCAAAGACCTTATCGCCTCATTTTTAGCTAACCGCCCACAAACAGTCAAGATGGGCAACTTCACCTCCCAGACCTTCTCCCTCCCCTGCGGAGTTCCACAGGGTTCCTCGCTAAGTCCGACACTTTTTAATATCTACGTGTCGGACTTGGCGAGAGTAATAAAATCCCATGGCATAGCCCTCACAACGTATGCTGACGACACCCAATTAGTGCTATCAGTGCACAATGACGGAACTTTGGTCGCAGCAAATTTTCAAGAAGGGATGAAAGCGATAAGCTCCTGGATGTCATCTAACTGCCTCAAGCTGAATTCCAACAAAACAGAGGTGATGACATTCGGGAGCTTGCAGCCGGCCTGGTCCCCACAGTGGTGGCCATCACAGATGGGCTCGCCCCCCCAGCCAGTAGTCAAGGTACGAAATTTGGGAGTCACTTTTGATAACAAATTGACGTTCCTCCACCACGCCAATTCTGTGGTATCCTCTGCTTTCTTCATCCTAAAAAGAATAAAGAAACTCCTCCCCTATCTGCCACAATCCGCCGGTAAAACATTGATCAGTACCCTAGTGTTCTCCAGAACAGATTATTGCAACTCCTTATTTCTGAATGCTCAGGAAAAGGTACTTAATAAGCTCCAGACGGTACAAAATGCCGCAGCCAGAATTCTCCTATCCATCCCCAAATTCACCCCTACCTCCCCTTACATCAAAAAATTACACTGGCTCCCCATCAGGAGCCGAATAAAGTTTAAGGCACTCTGTATAGCCTACAAAACTTTGAACAGTCCCGGACCATTGTTCCTAAAAAAAGCTCTCTGCCCAGTGGAACATCAGAGAACATTACGGTCAGCATCAGCCCATCTGTTAAAAGTCCCTCGGACAAAAAAAACCAACTGGGGAGACAGATGCTTCACCATCGCAACTGCCAAACTATGGAACACTCTGCCACTCCACATTAAAACTGCCCCTACGCTACTAAAATTTAGAAAAAGCCTCAAAACCTGGCTGTTTACCTCATAAACTCTACCCAACTGAAGTGAAGTTCTGTAACATTAGCGCCGAGACACCCGTATGGGTAATTGATGCGCTCTAAAAATTGCGATAAATAAATAAAATAAATAAATAAATAACTTGTACATGACTTCACTGGCTAAGGTGCTTAGAGCCTATGGATATGATGTAATATCTTACACAAATGACACGCAGATCCTGGTCATCATAGGCCCTGACCCTATTGAAACTAAGCAGCGTTTCAAAAATTGTATGTCTCATATTGACAGGTGGATGAGTTCCAACCACCTCCAATTGAATGGCGGCAAGTTAGAGATCATGCTCTTTGGCAAGGCTCTGGAACATTGGGCATACGACTGGTGGCCATCCAACCTAGGACCCTGCCCAACCCCCAGGGAAATGGTTTGTAATCTTGGTTTCTACATGGACAATCAACTGGTCATGAAAAGTCAAATAAATCATGTCATCGGCACCTGCTTCGGTGGAATGCGCAGTTTGCGGAAGGTTTTCAAATGGATTTCTACCGAGACTAGGGAACCATTAATCCAGGGATTAAATTTAAATCGAATGCACTACGGCAACGCCCTATTCCTCTCAATAAATGAAAACCTTCAAAACAGACTCCAAATTTTGCAGAACACTGCTGCTAGGTTAGTCCTAGATCTTCCGCACAGATATTCCTCTACTCCCTGTTTTAGAACTCCACACTGGCTCCCAGTGAGAAAACTAATTCTCTTCAAAACCCCCTGTCTGACACATAAGCACATGTATGGAAACGGCTCGAGATACGGGTCAAAAAAACAATGTTGTTATCAGCCACGTAAGGTTGCTCAGATCCAGGAATGAATCATTGCTTACTTCCCTCAGAATCCACACCGCTAGAAAAGGAGGCAGGTCTTTCTCCTTTCTCGCACCAGCATCCTGGAACAAAATGCCCTCATACTTATGCACCATCCCTGATCATAGCAGATTCGCAAGAAGTTGAAGTCATGGCTATTCGATAACTAAGCTAGCATTTCTATCAGAGCCGTCTGCAAGCGCCATGAGACTTTATGAGTGATGTGTGCGCTATACAAATGTCCCTGATTTGATGCCTCCTTCGCGTTTGTTGGCCCGGTCTCTCTGTATCATCTTGTATCCGTGAGGCATTGCGGTCGCGATGTTGGGTGTGGAAGATGCTGTGAGCCAGGTCTCAGTGAGGAATATCACGTCAGGGTTGTGGATGGTGATGGTGTCCTAGATTTTAGTGGCGTGCTTGCAGATGTAACAGGCATTGAGCAGCATGCACTGGAGCTGTTCCGGATGGTTGGAGGTTGGATGTAGAGGCACAAATGGAGTTTTAGTGTTGCAGGTGAACCGGCTGTGGTGGCAGGCAAAGGTCCTTCCAAGCGTCTCAGGGAGCGATAAAGCAGTTGTTGTCTCAGCCTCCGGGGTCCAGGACTAGGAGCTCGGAGGTGGTGTATCGGTGGATGCCTGGTAAGCCATGGTTCGTGGAGCTGGGCGCGGCACAGGGGTGGACGAGCACAGTTGGGTTTGCCCTTGGCACGCCTCTGGTGCATTGGAGGCGGGACCATGAAAGTGGCCTCCATAAGTAGTCCTGGGTGGTGGGAGGGGCTAGCTGGGAGGCAGGAGGGGGGGAAACCGGGGGGGGGGAAATACGACAGTGGCAGAAATCCCAAAAACAAATACTAATGAGAACAAAAAAGGGGCAAATAATGGAGCAAGCAGTGGCACTGCCATACAAGGCAAAACAATAATGACGGAGGCAGAAATCCTAAAACAAATAGCAGTGGAACAGCAAAAGAGGCAAACAGTAGCACAGCAATTTCAAGGTGGAAAAAATTAGAAATAAGGGCTAAGATGGGTGATGCTGGGGAACAGCAGCAGTAGAATCAACTCTTGGATGACCTCGAGGGGCTGCTGCTGTAAAGAGTCCTCAGTCACGGCTGACCAGGAGGAGCGGCTCACAAGACCGTGGTCAAGGGCTACTGTTTGATAAGAATGGTAGGGGCTGACTGGGAGGCGGGAGGGCTGGAAACCAGTGGGTGCAGGGACGGGGTGGGAGAACAACAAGGTTGGCAGAAGTCCAAAAAACAAATAGCAGTGGCAGCAGAAATGGGGTAAACAATGGGGCAAACAGTGGAACAGCAATACAAGGCAAATCAACCACTACGGCAGCAGAAATCCTAAAACACATAACAGTGGCACAATAAAAGGGGTAAACAGTGGCACAGCATTGCAAGGAGCAAACAATTTGAAATAAGGGTTAAGGCGGGTGACGCTGGGGAACAGCGGCGGCAGGAATCGAACCTCAGAAGTAGAAGTAAGCTACTGCTAGGAAATTCTGGTTGGTGGCCGTGAAATTATACTGTTCTGGGATAACTCATGTCTGCACCTAACAAGCACAATTTTCTTCTCACTGAGTGTGTGGGTATAGTGTGCATGCATAGTGTGGTGATAGTGTTGTTGTGGAAAATATATATGCATATATATACTTTCTTTGAAACTCCGGTGGGCTTAATTATTTTCAAGGATGCTCCACAAATACAGTGGTACACACCATTGGGATATCCCCTTTCTGTTCACAATGCTAAGTAAAGATTCTCCAACTCTCTATAAGGGGTACAGTTGGTTCTCCTGGCAGTTGTGTTTACATATTTATTTTCAATTAACAAGAAACTTGCAAAAATATAGGCCAACGCCACTTGACATACAGAGGTCTTGGTGACCAAGACCACTGTAGGTCAAATTTTATTGACGCACTTTTTTAATTACATCACTCCGAGTGACACGTGTTCCTCTCAGAGTGAGTGGGAAAATCTTTGGATGAAACTATTTATAATTATTTCACAGCAGCGGTCACCACTGATTAGTTATAGTTAGGACCACATTTCTATAGAATTTTTTTTTGGGGGTTTGCTAATAACTTTAGCATCCTTTGACAAATCTTCTAGAAACGTTCCCCAAAAAAGTTCATCCACCTCCGCTGCATCCTGGGAAGTTTCCAGGTGATCCATCAAGTGGGGGCCAAGGAAAAGGAGTTGACCCAAAACACTCTTTCCCCATGCAATTTCCCACAGGAAAAATGCACACAGCTACAGCCAAAATGACTGAATAAAATTATAACAAATTTGACAAAAGGCTAGACCGTGGTGCTGGAAGTGTGCTTTTTATGTTTTGGTGTAAATCTGTTCAGAGTTTTTGAGAAATCAATATTGATATTTCATGCCACAGAGGATTTGCAGTGCCAACAGATCTTGATATAAAATTGTATTGTATACCACCACATCAATAAAGATGTGGCAGCAGCCATTTTAGGACTCGGGGACTCAGTACCCTGTTCTAGAAAAAAGTTTTTAGAAAAACATATATGGGGCAGGATAGGGAAATCCTGCCTCCCTAGGCCTGTTGATGGGAGGGCCCAGAGGGACCTCCCCAGGGGCAAGCAACATCATTTTTTTTAATGTGCCTTGGATTTGTGGAGGATCTATAAATAATAGCACCAATTAAAACAAAGTTAAGCCAGTCTCCAGACTTTATTTTAAAAACACCCTAGGATGGGCCAGTATTTAGACACATTTTAAGTTTTTGTAGCTAGAGGAGGAATGTGGTTCCAATCCCCATGCTTTATAGAGGCCTTGGTACCCCGTTCTCTGGGGACGATAGGTTAATTTTTGGAAGCAGGTGTTCAGCCATCCTCTGCAAGGACCCCATCCCCTAGGGATGGAATTTCTATACTTGGATGGGGCACATGGCTATCCCTCACAAGCCTCATAGAGAGCCCCGGGGGCCCAGCCTCTGAATCCCTTGTATTTTTGGGGAAAGGGAAAGTGCGTGGTGACCCCCAAAGCTCAAGCTCTGTGTCACAGAGACCCCATCCTTTTGTATACTGCGGTTCCCTGCCACTGATAGTGTGGGCAGGGAATATAAATCTATTAGGTCCTCACTCACTCGTCAGAGAACACAACTTTGCTCCCTCCCAGGTGAAAGCAGGGAAAAAAGCGGCTGCCACATGGGTGGAAGCAAAGTAATGGAGCCCGCTCCCTCCAGCACACATTATATGATGCTGGCAGGAGAGCCACCTAGGGCCAAGGGGGCCGTGGGTGTTCTCTCAATAATGTAAAAGTCACCTCCTGCCAGGAGAGCTGGCAGAACCGCGGGGACCCTGAGGCTCTCTACACGGCCTCCAATGAAAATGGGTTTGTAGATGCCGCTGATGGGCATCAGGGTAGCCACTTAACAAAAAATAGCCTGCTTCTACTGGCACTCACTACGGGTGCTGGCTGGGGCACTGGTAGGGGCCACTGGGACCTTGGGGATCCCCCACAGCCTGACCATTAAAAAATAGTGTGTGGACACACAAAATTCAAAAATAATAAATGCATCAAGAGCTACTCATTTATTATTTATTTATTTATCTTGAGTTTTATATAGTGCTGGCTAGACCCGGAGGTATCAGAGCGCTTTACATGAGGAACAACAAAGCAGCACATCGAGTTAGAAGGTATAACAATTAAAACATTTTTTGCACAGAAAAATGGAAAATAATAAGAGGCAGAGAAGGAAAAGGGGGACAAGAATTGAAGTCAAAGAATAGGTGAGAGGAGAGAAGGGAACCTGCGGGGGGAGGGAGTAAAGCATTCACTCATTTTTGTGGTGCATAGTCACATTTCAAATAGGATGTTTTTCACATTAAACAATTTCACATCTGTCCAACAATTACAAATGGGAAGAAAATGGCATTCACTGCTCCAGCAAGAAGCTCCCCATAATACCCCAGGGCATTTATCAATTACGTACTGTGTTTTGTTGGTGGTGGACCTGGAAAGGTCCTAGGCACCACCAAACATTTTTTTTCAATGTTGTGTGGGCTGCAGGGAATACCGCACCCCACAATAACATAAAAAAACAAAGTCAGTCTCCTGGGTCATTGAATCCTTGACCCCAGGAGAACTCATCATATCTTTTAAAGCATCACTTCAAGAAAAAGGGCTCGATCAGCACTGTAATAGTGATATCAAATATACTAATTCTAGACAGTACTAGATCTCCATAAGGTGACTTAAGGTTTCGCCTTATAAATAAGGAGGCAAAGGCCAGCTATCACAATGCCCATTTCAACAGTTGTACTTTATGTAGATATAGAGATCCAAGGCAGTAAGTAGTCTTCAAATTCTTTACTCCAAAAGTTCACAGTACATAAAAAACATCTCAGCTCTCAATGCCGACACGTGTTTCGTCTCAATCCTAAAACTTTTTCAAGGCATATATTGTGTTAGAATCCTTCTGTTCACTAGTTGTACGAGGTTGGTCAACCTATCCGTTGACACAAGAATGAGCAAGAAAGGGAACGTGTGGTCCACCCCAGGTGACAGGCTATCTGTGACTCTATAGTCAAACAGGCTGCCTCACCAGACCTGATAAGGCACAATCCGTTGAGCATGTAACGATTAGCAGCACCTAGGACAGAGAGAAATAGGGTAATGTGTAGACCGAATTTCTCTAAGATAGTCTTTTTTCCCAATTTTCATTCAAACATCATGATTCTGGGTCTATCATCGTGTAATAACACGGTGTTGGTATTAATAGACACCCTCTTCTCCCGCTATTGTAGTAGCTGTCCTTGTGCCTTCAGCAGGATCAATGATTCTGGGTATATTGCCGTGTAATAACACAGTGTCAATAGTAGTGAACACCCTCTTCTCCTACTGTTGGAGTAGTTATCCTCGCATCTTCAGCGGTATCAAATCAAGAACCTGATAAGTCAACAAAATCTCATGTAGCATCAGGGGGACGACAGCCGTATAGCGGGGAGTGCAGGGACCGCTAGTGGATGGCTCCCTGGCTGCACTTAGTGGTCTGAAAAATGTTTTAAAAAACTCATAGATATGTTAATGTTTTCTTTAAAAGGCTTTATTGAGAACATTTTATAATATTTCCTATTATTAAACATTGCAATGTGTGAATTTATTAAATATACATTTGAATATGGTTATTGGCTACTATTTGACAAAGCCAAAAGTCCAGCTTTATCTGTGTTGATTTGCTGACCCTTTGTTAAAGCCAATAGGCCCAGCTACTTTTGGCATTTTCATGCTTTGACAAGACCAGTAGGTCTGTCTTACTTGAAATGACACCTTGTATATTGTATCATTATATAGCCAGCCATGGGAAGCGTCTGGAGGGTTTGGGTGCTCATGGGTTTTGGGCACATGGCCTAATTGCAAATGAGGCCCAGCACCCAACCGCACTATGCACACCGCCGAAGCCCATACGCTGTCGGTTTGCCTCACATGCAGGTTGAGTGCAGGGCCTGGTCACAAGCCAGGCCCTGAGCCTAACCTCACATCACCCATGCCGATGGACATTTTAATTTTAATTTGGAGAAAACATAGAAATTCACTGAAAAAAACAAATATTAAAGTGATGCGATAGTTAGGTTAGGTTATAGTTATTTACCATCACAGATGACTATACTGTTCATAGTTATAGTTACTTTAGGGCACAAGTTATAGTTACTTGGGATAACTTTAACTACATCTGGCAAATTTCTGTGGTTTTGGTTTTTAAAATAGTATGTTTTCCCTGACATTTTTACCTAACTGTAACGTCTCTATAACCTTTGGGTTTTTTTACATTGAATTTCAAAGGTTTTTAATATGAATATGTATCTGTGTGTGTGTTTGTGTGTATTTATATATATATATACACACACACTTATTCCAACACAATTTGACTAGTTGAGTCAAAAGAACGGCAAGCACACCGATATCCGTTTCTTGAATAATTTATTACAAACCCCTCACCCCCGACAGACGCGTTTCGCTTTGCAGCTTCGTCAATGTCAGTTTGTGTGCTCATAGTGTCGCCATTTTAACCAATAAGTTGCCACAAGTCAACAACATAAAAGACGGTGCCTCATGCAGCTATTACTAATGCAGCAGCCATCTTTAAGTGTATAAGCTTCAATATGTTACATAAGGTTACAAATGGACTTTAATAAAGTGCTTTAGTGCTAATATAAAAACCCTGCAAGGACAAACAATTTATAAAATACAAACAAGCTTTACAACACTCTTGGTGACAAAAGCACTTAATTTCTATATCTGCCCTTGTTCACATTTATATGTGCATAATTTATGGACATATGACAATTTCATGTATATATTTCATTAATATGCTTTTTCCCTTTTGGTTGTTTGTTGTGTAGCCCTGAATGGGCAAAACATTTCTGTGTTTCCCCGTGTTTGAGATTGTCAAATCACAAAAAAAGGCTCATTGTGTTGTTACATTAGGTGTATACTGTTTCTCCTGCCCCAATTTTGATATTTGCCCCCCCAGTACTTGTTTATGCATGATCCCATGCGTGTCTTAGAGGTGTACCCACATCTCTTTATCATTATTAAGTCCCCATGGTGCCATGGTTTTCAAATCGATGATATATTTGGATTCCAATGTACGAAGTGCCTTCACTCTATCCCCTCCCCTCTCTGGGCGATCTATTGGATCTATGCAATAAAAATGCAACAGGTCCCTGTTGCTCTGATGTGATACTGCAAAATGGCGTGCTACAGGATAAGATTTATCGTTCTTCATGATTGCACGCATGTGCTCCAGAATTCTCAATTTGGTGGGGTTAATCATGCTCCTATATATCTTTTTTTACAGGGACATTCTAGGCAATAAATAGTGTACTCCGAATTACAATTCAGGAGTTTCCTGATCTGTCTGTTGGGTTTTCCCTCATTCGTCCTTCCTGGGTACTCTGTAACCTTTTTACTACTCTTACATGCCTTACACCTTAGGCACGGGAAAAATCCCTTTGCCTTAGATAGTTGGATTGGCTGTCATTTGGAGGAAAAGTGACTGTGGACAAGGTGATCTGCTAGTGACTGGCAGCGGCGGTACGAGATCAGGGGTCTCTCTGGAAGATGTTTTTTGAGGACATTGTCTGTGGTTTTAATGTGCCAATTCTTTTTAAATATATGCACTACTTTTCCTGCGCTCGTACTAAAATCAGTGATCATTCTACTTGGTTCGGTACATCGCTGCAGTGGTTTACCCATCAGGAGATCCCTCCTGTTGACCTTAGATGCCTTTTCTTCCGCTTGTTTCAGTATATTACAGGAATAACCCCTTACTTGAAATCTTTTGCTAGCTTCTGCTTTAGCTATTTGGAAATCCCCCTCTCCCGAGCAATTACGCTTAAGGCGTAGGAGTTCTCGATAGGGGACATTCTGGATCAGGCTTTTTGGATGGTGGCTTCCTGCACGCAACACAGCGTTTCCCACCGTGGGCTTCCTATAAAGTTTTTTTTGGAGGGTATCATTCTCAATAAACACCTCCAGGTCTAGGTAACAAACGCTCGTGGCGCTTATAGTACTTGTGAATCTAAGATTCCAGTCATTGATGTTTAACGCGGCGATGTACTCCTCGGCCGAGGCCCCATCACCGCGCCAAACAACAAAAAGGTCATCTATATACCTTGTCCACAAGAGTATTTTATCAGTCCAGTGGTCATGGGCCTCACCCCAAGCCTCGTGCCTCTCCCACCAGTCCACGAACAAGTTTGCGTAACTGGGGGAGAAGCACAAGCCCATCGAAGTGCCCCTCGTTTGCTTATACAGTTCCCCTGAGAAGAGGAAAATATTGTTGTATAAGCAGAATCTCATCATGCTTAATAGCATGAGACTGTGTTTTTGATACTTCACTGGTTTCTTGTCTAGGAACCATTTGGTCGCTGCTAGGCCGTTCTCATGGGCTATAAATGTGTATAAATTAACAACATCCAAGGTGATAAGAAGCATGTTGGGTTCCCAGGTGATACTGTCTATTAGTCTGAGGAAGTCCTGTGTATCCCTCACATATGAGGGTAAGTCTTTTACGATTGGTGCCAGATATGAGTCAATGAAGCGTGAAGTGTTTTCCAGCAAGCTCCCAATCGAAGATACGATTGGTCGCCCTGGTGGTCTCTTGGCGTTCTTGGGAACTTTCGGTAGATGGTAAAAACTCGGCAATACTGGCGCCTCACATTGCAAGAAAAGAAACTCATCATTATTGAGCATGCCATCCTCTCTCCATCCTTCCAACAGCAAATGGTAATCTATTGTACTTCTGACATACTCTGTTCTTTTTATGGTGATATAGTATTCAGTGTCTCTCAATTGTCTTAATGCTTCTTGTTCATAGGTTTCTTTAGAAAAAATCACAATATTACCTCCTTTGTCGAACAGCTTTATTTCAATGCTTTTGTCATTTTTCAGGGACTTGATGGCCTCCCATTTTTTCCGAGTTATATTAGAAAGTCTCATATCCATTTTTTCTTTTGCCAATTTTTCCAAATCAATTAAAACAGCTTCATTAAAAACATCAATGGCATCTTGTGGAGCATTGGGTAACCTCTTTGATTTGTTTTGAGATTGCTCGGATCCCGAACCTGCGTGGTATCAATATTTATCATCACTTGGTTCTCCATATCAGCTTCTTGATTGTCTTGAGTAGGAGCTATGATGCTTAAAAGTGTGTCCAAGTCTTCATCATTAGGGTCTCCCACATTATCGTCATTGATTGCCAAGTTGTCAGCATCAACCCTATAAATTCACTGAAAAAACATAGGTTTCACACATGTTATAGTTAGCTGGATGTTTCACTCATACAAAACTATTGAAATTCCCCCGTTATATTTAGTTCAGCTAACTATAACTCACGCGCCCGGAATGCACTGCTGATGATGTCACATATTACATCATTCATGACGTGGTCAGTGACATCACTCATGGCTTAAAAGGAACGGCAGCAGATAAGCAACTTTTTATTCAATTTACAGTCCCGCCCATTGGGCGTATGCAGAAGTGCATTGTGGTGTTCAGAGTCTTTAGACCGTATACCTCAAGTGTGAGCTGCTGCAAAATTCCTACCACATTCTCAAACCCCCAGTGGGTTCTGTGTCAGTTGGTGAGTGTTAGAGGGCTGTGTATTTCCTCTCAGAACAAACACCGCTCCATCCGCGTTGATAAACAATATCAAAATTGCGTGTCGTGTGCAAAGCAGAGCAGGAAAGCAAAAATGGTGTTTAACCTTCTAATGAAGCCATGCTAACTTAACAGGGTGTGAGTGCAAGGCTCAGCCCACGACACCCTCCCTCGATAGAACCACGTGATATAAACGTGGGCGAACTAGGAATGCAGAGTCCAAGACTGAAAAGCAGAGTCAAGTTCAAATTTGCATAAAAAATTATTCGCTGTTTGATAGAAAACAGTAACTAAATAATAAAGAATAGGTAGAAAAATCAAAGAGTCTTAATCCAACAGCGTATAAGCACAGTATGTAGCAACAGCCTCCAAGAGGAAGTCATTGTTCTCATCTGAAAACATTTCAGCCATCCAATTCAATAGTGAGAATGAACATACATGTTCCTCAATGACCGGAGCCTCTATCACCATCGGAGGAAAACTCCGGTCATCTTCAATGTAACTGCGTGCC
This sequence comes from Lissotriton vulgaris, assembly GCF_964263255.1. Classification (NCBI taxonomy): domain Eukaryota; kingdom Metazoa; phylum Chordata; class Amphibia; order Caudata; family Salamandridae; genus Lissotriton; species Lissotriton vulgaris. The sequence continues at coordinate 147,561 of NW_028244784.1, forward strand.
AAGAAGTCATGCGCCTCTGCAAAAACATTCCAACGTCCCATTATTCCATGTATCGCTGCTAAGGCCATAATCCGGCCGCCAGAACAGAGCAAGCCATGAACCACTAAGTGGCTCATCAGCTGGTCATAATCCAAGTTGGGAGACACTGTACTGCAGAGACACAAATCCAGGGCCCAGTTGTAAATTGCAGCTCAGGCAATGGAAGACATGTTGAACGCATGTGAAAAAGGAAAATCGAAATGATAATCCATAAGCTGCACTCAATGTTGCCAGAGGCAGCGCTCCGTAATAACTAAGCATTCGGTTGAGGAGCAGCAACAGTCGGGACATATTGTCGTGTGCTGCAGGATGTGCATCCATATTGAAGTAAACAAATTAATAAAAGCACACCGGCAACCAATGCGAGTATTAAGCGGAATTCACCAAAGATGCTGGAAAACATTGAATGAAAAAATGCTGAGAAGACACAAAATATACTTTGAAAAGAAGTCACAAGACCACTGCTTCTAACTTTAAAAAAGTAAGGTAACCCCATAGTCAAGGACGCATTAAAGATACTCTGAATTAACTACCCAAAATACAGAGGCACGTCTGTATTTAATAAATCATACACTTCTGTGCGGATGTTTGCTACATGAAGGACACATGTTTTTCTAGCAGATGTAAGAGCGACCTCTTTTTGAGACAATAGAGCTCTTATACTGCTCATTTGGTTGACTCTTCTTTCAAGGTCGGAATTGACGGCCAGATGGAAACATCCAGCTTCCCACGCAGAGGAGTAAACACAACTTTTTATAGCAAACCACACGCTCAGTTAATGTAATCATGTACGGATGCCTGGTAACATTGCACAACAATCTGCATTATTTCAAATTAAATAAATCACGTTTCCAGTAAACTGACTATTGGTATGATAGCAGGTGTCGCAGTGCCTTTCAAAACTCACACCAAATTAGGCGCATCTTGATTACAAGAGCGATGCAATTGTATGTGTCTATAAATTGAGGAGTGATCTGGTGCTATTGTGCAATTCTCGCCATTCACATAGACTTCTTTTCCCTCCCTCAGGCACCTATATTTAAATGATAATAACCAAGCTTCATGCAGATAAACGCTGACTAAAGACCCACAAGGCTATCTTGTCCACCCAATGCTCCTTATCCTCTGCCAAGGCCACATGCTTCTCCCACCAGCCCAGGAGAGATTCGCGTAACCGGGGGCGAAGCAACTGTCCATGGCGGTTTCCTGTGTCTGTAAGTACAACTGTCAGGAGAACAAGAAGACAGAATGAGTCAGTTTGTAACATAATCCTATTGTGAACTTGAAATTTCAATTGTCCTATTTTCAAAAAGAATTCTAAAGATATCAAAACCTTTTGTGTACATGATACAGGTGTATAAACTTGTTATGTCCAATGTTATTAATAGGCGATCTTCTTCCTATTGTATATTCTGAATCAGTCGTATAAAATCCATAGTGTCTTGTGCGAAAGAGCTTAAATCTCTTACCATGGGATACAGAAATAAATCAAAATAGATGGAAGCATTTCCCAAAAGGCTGGCCGTCTCCTTATGTCCTAATGCACTTTTGGAAGATGGTAAAACGTAGGGAGAACCGGATATATATAAAAACTCATTGAGAAGTTCCTCCGTATCTCTCTGTTTGCTAGTGGATACATTTACTGCACATATATGTATATATACATATATCCACTAGCAAACAGAGAGAAACAGAGGAACCTCTTGGTGAGTTTTTCTAAAAAAGCTTTATTAAAGCGCTAAGAGTGGCAAACTGTCAATGCATTTCAACTGCTCACAGCAGCCTTGATCACAACAGAGTACGCCATCTTTACGTGCAATAAATAATGACGTGTAACATAAACATAAAAAACATCTTCAGGTTGGAGGCAGAAGTGCGATAGACATCGTAGATTGCAGAAATATCCCAACAAATGGAATGATATTAACTTACAAAGACATGTAGTTCATTTTTTCAATATAAAACACAAATGTGCAAATATGCCACATTAAAAAACTTGAACTTAAAAAAAAAAAAAACTCCTACTGTATATCTACAATGAGCCATTCATTTAAATTTCAGTGCAAGTTGAACACAATGCAATCTGCTGAATATTTAGATGATGAACAGTGGTCATCCCTATAAAAAAATATTTCATTAGGAATTGTGTATATATAAAAAGCAGGTAAAAACATGAAAACAATTGCACAAATGTAATACCCCTTATCATACAATCTTGTTTGTAAAAAACAATCAATCTTCTAGGCAAGTGTCTGATGTCTATTTACACCTTTTTCTCTGCTAATCACTGAAATAAAGTCCAAGTGCCATAAAACTTATCCATCAAACAGAGGATAGGAAGCTCTTCGTCAGCCAAAAAAATAGTAATACTGTTCAATATTTCATAAAGTAAGACTACTAGAATTCAAAGTAATTGGTAAGCCCGGGCAGAGCAGGCGGAATTGCTCTACGCGGAGCTCCATGGATTTGGGCAAAAACTCCACGGAACTCTGCGCCCCTGCCCCCTCAATAAATATTTATAAAATAAAAATAAAAATTAAGGTAAATAAAGCACACTTTCCTTTATCGAGGCGTCTCCGGGCTGACCTCCTCCTCCTTTCCATGGTCCTGCAGAATCGCCTACATGCGCAGTCCTACCATGAAGTATGTCTGGCACCCGGTCTCCAGCGCTTGTTTGTATTTCAGGCCAGGTCCCAGGGACATATTAAAATATATCATCAAGAAGGCACCCGGCAAGCAACCTTCTAAGAAAGCCAGCTGGTTCATCTCCACGAGTCCAGACACACCTGCAGATGACTATATGGAGGAACAACAAAACTCCGGACACCCTCACAGCCTTTAAAGCTGCGATCACCACACATCACCTCCTCCTCAAAACCACTAAGAAAACGGCCCTCCAGGACAGAATAAGCACCAACACACACAACAGTAAAGACCTCTTCGTCATCATCAAGGAGTTCCCCAGGCCCAACAGCGAGCCACGGACGTCCAACCCTCCCAAGACCTCTGCGACAAACTCAGCACCTTCTTCCACCACAAAGCTTATGTACGACAGCTTCGACAGCCAAGACTCTCACATCAAGCCTGACACTACTGCACCCAACGACACCGCACCCTAACAGATCCTGCTCAACCAGACCCCGCTCACCAATGATAACACTTTCAAGATCACGAAGAGCATCCACTCCAGAGCCCCAATGGACCCATGTCCGTACCACATCTTCCACAGAGCAGCCACCCCCCTAAGCTCCACCACACTCTCAACTGCTCCATCAAGACCAAAACCTTCCCCAAAGAATGGAAACACACCTAGATCAACTCTCTGCTAAAGAAACCATCCGCTGACGGACAGACTTCAAGAACCTCAGACCCAATGCCCTGCTCCATTTCCCAGCCAGGGTCATTGAGAAGGCCATAAAACACCTAACTCTCTGAGTTCTTTGAAGCAAACCACGTCCTGGACACCTCCCAATCCGGCTTCAGGAGCATTTACAGCACCGAGACAGCACTCCTCACTGCCACCGCTGACATCCGCTCCCTCTTTGACAGAGGAAACACCGCACCTCTCATCCTCCTGGACCTCTCAGCCGCCTTCGACACTGTCCCCCACTGCACCCTAATCGAGAGACTCCATGATGCCAGCATACGCGACAAGGCCCTGGATTGGATCCAATCCTTCCTCACTGAACAAACCCAGCAAGTCAGCCTACCTCTGTTCCTCTATCAACCCATAGAGATCAGCTGAGGACTTCCCCAGGGTTCCTCCCTGAGCCCCTCCTCTTCAACATTTACATGGACCCCCTTGTGACTATTGTCCGGAACTACGAACTCAACATAGTCTCCTACACCAACGATACCCAACTGATTTTCTCCCTCACCAACAACCGCCAGAAACAACTCCCACAGAGGAATGAAGGCCCTCACCACCTGGATGAAGAGCAGCTGCCTCAAACTGAATTTAGATAAGACAGAAGTCCTGATCCTAGGACCCTCACCCTCAGCCTGGATTGTCTCATGGTGGCCCTCCACACTAGGAACCCCGCCCATCCCCTCAGACCATGCATGAAACCTCTGCATCGTAATGGACTCTTCGCTCACAATGAACCATCAGATCAGCGGCATCTCCTCATCATGCTTCCACATGCTTCACCTGCTATGAAGGAAATTGAGATGGATCCCCACCGAATCTAGAAAAACAGTCACCCACGCACTCATCAGCAGCAGACTTGACTACGTCAACGCACTCTACTAAGCATGAGCGAATTTTGCGGATCTCGCGTTCGCGAATTTTGCGGATTTGCGGATTCGCAATCCGCAAAATCCGCGAATTCCCGCGAATTTGCAGATTTTTTTTTTTGTGTTCGCCCGTGTTTCTGCCAGTTCGCGAGGGTTTTGTACACTTTCGCAAATTGCGAACTTACCTGTCGGGTCGCAAGTTTCGCGAACTTGTTGTTTCTACGTGTCCAGCCTGTTTGGGACACTCTTCTTCATCACTGCCACTCTCTGTCACCACTGCCACTCTCTGACTACTCATGCCACCCTCTGGCCCACCCATGCCACCCTCTGTTTCATCACCACACCCTCTGGTTGTCCAGTGTACATTATTTTCGGCAAAGCAAAGCACACCTTCCCTGCCTCAAGTGACCTGAATTAATTTGGGGCTGATTAATGTGTCACAGAATATTTTTTTAGCTGGCACCTGCTTCCTTAGTGCGCCCTGATTAGTGATCTTTTGCACTTGCTAAGTGCTTTCATTGTTGCAAAATTAGTTACAACACCTGCCCTGCCCCAACTGACAATAATGAATTAGGGGCTGATTAATGGATTTTAACTTCCAGCCTGGCTCCTGCTTGTCTCCCTTAGCTGTAATTCAGGACCTTTGTGGCATATGTGTAACTATTCTGAGGTTCAGAGCAGGGTCACATAATAGTTTCAACTGGCAACTGAACTCTGGAGGGGCCCCTCAGGAAGCACTACAGGAAATGGCTACTAATGATGAGCCTGAACTTTTGAACCTGGTAAGTAGTTACTTTCAGTTTTGCTAAAATCGTATTTCTGCAATTTTGCACTTATTCGCGGGGCGCGAACTCACGCGAACTCACGCGAACAGTGCGAGCAGTGCGAGCAAAATCCGCTGCTCGCGGATTTGCGGATTTTGCGGGAGATTCGCAAATCTCGCGGATTGCGGATTTCCCGAAAATCCGCAAAATCCGCGAGCGGAACGGATTTTCCGCCCATGCCTACACTCTACACCGGCGTCATTTAGAAACTCCTCAGAAAACTTCAGAACATTCAAGACGTCACAGCCAGACTGGTCCTTGATATTGCTCGCCGCAGCCACATTTCCACACACCTCTGCGAACTCCTCTGGCTCCCAGTCAACAAAAGGATCACCTTTAAATTCTGCACGCACACTTACAAAGCCTTCCATGACGCAGGTCCAGCTTACCTGAACCACTACCTCTCATTCCATGTCCCCACCAGACACCTCCGCTCCACCCAGCTGAACCTGGCCACCATCCCTCGGATACACAAGACAAGAACCGGAGGAAGAGCCCTCTCCTACCTTGAGACCAAGACTTAGAACACTGTGCCGACCCACCTCAGACAATTCCTGTTGCTGACCAAATTCAGGAAGGACCTCAAGACCTGACTGTACTGCTCCTGCCAAATCAGAGCAAACACAAACTCTGCTCTCAGCAAGCGAGAGCTGTGAAACTGTTCCCAGTTGTTGAGAGCTGCTTTTTTGTCTGTTTCTCTGTCCGCTGTCATGTGGCCTGGGAAACAGACAAAAGGATTGCTCTCACAGACAGGGACCTGCTTGTTTAGCAGCTTTCTATCTATGAGAGCAATTCTGGCTCCTGCAGGAGGCGAGGAGTCTGCAGGGACTATGACGGCCTTGAAACTCCCCCCGTGGTCCTCAACGGTGGTAACTGGCTACGCTGGGAGGTCTCCAGGGCATCCACAATGAAGATGCTGGACACCAGAAGATGGGGTCCCCAGGGCCTCCATTTGTTTGTGGCTTGGCCCCAGGGTCCACAGCTGAACTCGGCCTGGGGGTACACAGCCCGCCTCCTACTTTAAAGGAAGTATTTGGCCTTGGGGTGGTGGAGGACCCCAGGGCCAGGGGAGTCTACACGGCCCGCATAACTTTTAAGTTAGCCCCACGGAGGTGGTTGTCCCCGGGGCATTTGAAACCCCAGGAAGGGGTCTTTCTGGCCCCCTACTTTGGTAAAAATAGGAGGTGACAGTTTCCAGTGCTCTTGGAGCTAAATGGAGGGAATCTCTGGGGCTCCCCTCCTTAATGTCAGTAAAACCCCGAGCAGGTGGTGGCCCCTGGGGGTTTTAAGTGGGAAAACAGAGGGCAGAAAAATTAACAGCAAAGACAAAACAGAAGGCAGAAAAGCGAGCCGGAAAGGCAAAACAGAGGGCAAGAAACCAGCAGAAAAGGCAAAACAGAGAGCAGAAAAACTAGCAGAAAATGCAAATCAAAGGGGGGACAAATGAGCAGGAAAGGCAAAACAGAAGAGAGAAAACAGACGGGAGCAAAATGAGCATGAAAGGCAAAACAGAGGACAGAAACACAAGCAGCAAAGGCAAAACAGAGGAGAAGAGGGCAAAACATAGAGCACTCAGACACTCATACCCACCCACAGACCCACTCAGAGACTCACGCACCCACTCGCAGAACCAATGAGACACTCATCTACCTACTCACAATCCCACTCAAAGACTCATACGCCTTCTCACAAACCCACTCACACACTCATGCACACACTTGCAGACATACTTAGACACTCATGCACCCACTCACAGACCCACTCAGAGACTCATGCACTCACTGACACACCCACTGAGAAATGCATGCAGTCACTCACAGACCCACTCAGAGACTTATACACTCACTCATGGACCCATTGGAACACTCAAGCACCCACTCACAGACTCAATTAGACACTCAAACACCCACTCACAGTCCCACTCAGACATATGCACCTACCCACAGACCCAATCAGAGCCCCATGCAACCACTCACACATCCATATAGAGACTCATGCACTCATTCATAGACCCACTCAGCGACTCATGCATTCACTCACAGACCCACTCAGAGACTTATGCACTCACTCACAGACTGACTCATACACTTATGGAGACAGTCACAAACCCACTTAGACACTCTCACACCCACTCCAGACCCACTCAGTCATACACCCACTCAGACACTCACACACCCAATCAGACAGCTAGTCAGCTACTCATGCACCTACTCACAGACACACTCAGAGACTCGCACATCCACTCACAGACATACTCAAACACTCATGCACTCACTCACAGACTCACGGAGGCACTCTCAAACCCCCTCAGACACTCTCTTATCCACTCACAGATGCACTCAAACACTCACTTAAACACTCATGCATCTACTCAGACACTCATGCACCCACTCACAGACCCACTCAGACACTCACGTACCCACTCACACCCAGTGAGACATTTATGCAGCTACTCCCAGGCCCACTCAGACACACACCCACTCACAGACCAACTCAAACATTTATGCACTGACTCACATACACATGAAGGCACTCACAAATCCACTCAGATACCTTCACACACAATCCCACTCAGACACTCATACATCTTCTCAGACAACCACTTTGACACTCATGCACCCACTCACAGACCCACTCAGACACTCATGGACCCACTCATACACACAGTGAGACTCTTATGAAGCCACTCCCAGGCCAACTGACATACTAATGCACTCACTCACACACTCACTCAGAAAGGTTACAAGTCAGACTTAGGAAATAAAATTGAAAAGCATTAGAAAGTCACAAAAACCAAAGGTTGCATGGACGTTATAGTTAGGAAATAGAATTTTAAAAACCGTAGAAATTCACTGAAAAAACAAAGGTTACAGGGATGTTATAGTTAGGAAATAGAATTATGAAAAACCTTAGAAAGTCACTAAAAAAACAAAGGTTACAGGGAGGTTATAGTTAGGCTCATATTTAACTTGTACAAAACCAGCAAAATACAATAGTTATAGTTCCCTGTACTAACTAGAACTTATGCCCCCAAATGCGCAGCGTATTACCTCATATATTACTTCACTCCTGACATTGTCAGTGACATGACTGGTGACATCCCAACTGACATCACTGATAACATCATCCACAGAACCACAAATACCCACTCATATCCCCATAGAACCTCTCCTACACTCACTCCCACACAACCCCTCACATACCCATTCACAGATCCCCTCACATACTCACTAATTCACCCATATAGCTACTCATGCACCCACTCAATCACCAATACAGCCACTCACACACCCAGTCATATATACATATACACACACACTCATATTCCTTTACAGCCACTCACAAACCTACTCAATCCATACTAATAATATAAAGAGACAGCCTAAACCTTTGAGGCGGGTAAACTCAAAAAGTACAGCACCAATCATAACACCCAATACAGCGTTGGAAAGGGCAGTTGCAGCAGAAGGACATAGGCTATGCAGACGCCCACCATATACATTTAAAAGGTAAAAGAACCGTGCCAGCAAAGTAGTCCCTTGTGGGCATGTCTGCGTTGTGCTGTGGGCGTGTGCTGGGGGCGTGACAAACGCTGGGGGTGTGTGGTACGTTCCGCCCTTCATGCCATGTGCCTGTTCATATACGCAGTATGGAGTGTCTGTTGGTCTTTAGGAAAGCCATCAAAACCTTTCTCTTTCCTTTAACTTAGTCTCTGTGGTTTTTCTTTGGTGTTGTTCTGTTATGGTGTTACTGATGCTGGAAGCCCAGGGACGCCCCTTCGCTGGGGCAGCTGTGCGCTATACAAGACTTGGTAACATGACATAACATAACATAACATAACAGTGGTGGAGTCAGATTCCATGACAACTGGAAGGCAGGTACTCCAGCAATCCCCATGTTGTACACAGCCAAAGTCCATGAGTGGCAGGGTTTAGGTTTCAGCTGGAGTTAGGCATAGAGCCTGGTTGCAGGCCAAGTCCAGCAGTCAACCCGAGCCATGCATAACTGATGTTGGCTACCCATGGTGTGTTGTGTGCAAGCAATCCACCAGTGCACATGGGGAAAGTTGTTATTAGTATGACATTTGGGTGAATATGATAAAAAAAGAATCCCAGCAATTCACTGAAAAAACAAAGGTTAAAGTGATATTATAGTTAGGCATAAAAAAATCTGAAATTCATTGAAAAAAGCAAAGGCTAAGTGATGCTGTAAATAGGTCTATAATAAGATGTTGGCTTATGTTAAAAATAAATCCCTTAGAACTTCACTGAAAAAAAGCAAAGGTTAAAGTGGTGCCAACATCAGGTGCTGAAATAACACAAAAACAAATGTTTAAAAACAAAAAAACACTGAAATTCACCAGTTATCTCCCTTCAGCCAACACTCAAGAGAGTTGATGAAATAACGAGGAACCTTTGGCTAAGATGTCCTACTCCTAAGACCCTGTGGCAGCCAAATCCCTGCCATGCACGGCCTTCGGATTCCCAGGGGAGTACCTAGGGACCAACTGTCAATTTATCTCATTTTATGAAACCTTAATTTCTCCAAAACTACGGAAGGAATTTAATCGGATTCAGCACTCATGTCCTGAAATTGAAAAAAATAATAAGGTACTAGGGGGGTAAACTGTCAAAATTTTAAATATCGAGATGGCAAAATATCCAGTTTTAAATAACTGGAGGACATAATATCGACTTTCAAAAATATAGTGGTGCAGAATATCGAAATGCAGGTAAGAAATATCGTTTTTTATAATATCGAAGTTAATATTATCGACAGTCATAATATCATTCTTAAAAAGATTTTTTTGTCTCTTGTTTTTTTCGTTGTTTTTTTTTCTTTTTTCAAAGAAATTGCTCTTGCAATAGAGTTCTGTACATCAATACAAAAGTAGAAGAATTAAATAGAATTGTCTTTTGAGTGTTAGTATATTATTTTTGTAATGTATGTTGCAATTTCGTAATAAATTTTATGTTAAATTATTTTTGCGTATTTTGGTTCCGTAGCGGGTTGTGGGTTTATAGGGGAATAGGGTGGGAAGTGATTTAATTATAATTTATTAATTCAGATTTTTTTAAATTAATTATTTATATGTTAATTAATTTTTGCATCATTTTATTCCGTAACGAGTTGGGAGTTTATAGGGGAATAGGGTGGGAGGTAATTTAATTTAAATTAATTAATTAATACATTAATTGATTATTATGTTTTCATTTAATAATTTATATTGTTAAACATGTGAATTAATTATTTATTTATTAATTATAAATTGAGTAATAATAATTAATAATGTATTGGTAATGATGTTAATTGTGTTTAAAAAGTTATTAATTGGTTATTATTTTATATTAATTATTGATAATTAATGTGTTAATATGTTAATTGTGTAATTTTTTAAGAGTAGGTTGAGGGTTAATAGGGGAGTATGGTGGGAAGTAATTTAATTTTTATTAATTTATTTTTTATTTTTTATATAATGTTTATTTACAGTTATTTTTTAGTGTTATTTATGTGAATTAAATTATATTTGATGGTTATTAATGTTATTGTTAGATGCTATTAGTTAATAAATTAATTGATAATTAATTATGTTATCCAACACTTTCTCTACTGTTGCACTCGCTGGAGTGGGAATAGTAATTTTTACCCACTCGCTATCCCACACTTTCCCTACTGTTGCACTCGGTGGAATGTGAATTGTAATTTTTAACCTCCTGCTATCCAACACTTTCCCTACTGTTACACTTGTTGGAGTGGGAATAGTAAATTATTCCCACCTGCTATCCAACACTTTCCCTACTGTTGCACTCGCTACCTCCCCGCTATCCAACACTTCCCCTACTGTTGCCCTCTGTGGCGGGGAATAGTAGTTTTTACCCACCCGCTATCCAACACTTTCCCTACTGTTACACTTGGTGGAGTGGAAATAGTAAATTATTTTCCACCGGTATCCAACACTTTCCCTACTGTTGCACTCGCTGGAGTGGGAATAGTAAAATATACCCACCAGCTACCCAACACTTTCCCTACTGTTGCAGTTGGTGGGGTGGGATTAGTAATTTTTACCCACCCGCTATCCAACATTTTCCCTACTATTACACTTCGTGGAGTGGGAATATTAAATTATTCCCACATGCTATGCAACATCTTCCCTTCTGTTGCATTAGCTGGAGTGGGAATAGTAATTTGTACCTTCCCGCTATCCACCACTTTCCCTACTGTTGCACTCACTGGAGTGGGAATAATAATTTTACCCACCCACTATCCAACACTTTCCCTACTGTTGCACTTCCTGGAGTGGGTATAGTAATTTTTACACTCCTGCTATGCAACACTTTCCCTACTGTTACATTTGTTGGAGTGAGAGTAGTATATTAATCCCCTACGGTATGCAATGTTTTCACTACTGTTATAATCAATGTAGTGTGAATTATTATTTTTTTTATTACATTATTTAAGTTTAGTATATATAATAGTAATTTTTACATTTATATTACAGATTTATTTAGATATATCTGTAATTACAATTTTAATTATTTTTAACATTTTATAATTAAATGTAATAATTATGTATTCATATTATTACGTTAATATATGTAAAAAAAATATGCATGTTTAATATTTTTTTACATTACATTTATTATTTATTAATGTTAAAAAATAAAATAATTCTAACTATGTTTTCTTTAATTATGATAATAATCTACTTATTTTATATTAATTTTAAGACATTAAAAAATACAACTATATTTTTAACAACAATATTTGGTATCAATATTTTGGTACTTACCTGTTTAGAGATAGGAAGTCGATATTTTGTCAATCGATATTTTGACCACGATATTCTTGTACCTCGTACCTCAATATTTTGACTGATGATATATGTCAGTGACCCACTAGGGGGCACTGGCCCTTGGGGCAAAAAGGAGGGACTATGTGGCTGGATGGCTGAAAGCCATCTGTGGCAGGGGATGCCATCCACAGGATGTTGGGAGCATGCCCTGGCAGCAGAGGTGAGGGATTTGCCACAAAGGTATTACAATAAGATAATACTTCATGGTTAATTCAAAATTCACTGAAAAAACATAGGTTAAAGTTGAATTATATGTAAGGAAGGTAGTAAGATTTTAATTTATGTTAAACAAGACTTTAAAATTTACTGAGAAAGCCCTACCTTTTACAATCCAAAAAAACAGGAACATTCAACAGTTGTACATAACAATCATAAGTATAACTCGCGCCACCACAGATCTCAGATGTCCTCAGTGATACAATATGTGATTTCATAAGCAGAGCACCGCAGCAGTGCAAGTTATATTTATATCAGTTACGTATAATAGGGGAAGTTACCTTTTTGTGTTTGGAAATGATTCTTTTTTCCAGTTAATTCCTTTTTTTAACGCAGATTACAATCTTACTATCTTCCTGATGTTTGAATCCACTTTAACCTTTGTTTTTTCAGTGGATATATATATATATATATATATATATATATATATATATATATATATACATATACATATATATATATATATATATATATATATATATATATATATATATATATATATCCGTAACTCCAATCCACCTCCTGCCGCTCCGCTTCACTCCCGGGTGCCTCCTCAACGCGCGGTGGAGCGCGTAATATATTATCAACACACAGTTCCCATCCATGAAACTGCTCCGCAAATGAGGACACTCCAGCCCAGTTTCTCGATCTCCGCTAGTAGTTTATTTCCTGCGCACACACACAGTTAACAAGCACAGTTAACTGTGTGTGCGCGCAGGAAATAAACTACTAGCGGAGATCGAGAAACTGGGCTGGAGTGTCCTCATTTGCGGAGCAGTTTCATGGATGGGAACTGTGTGTTGATAATATATATATATATATATATATATATATATATATATATATATATATATATATATATATATATATATATATATATATATATATTTATTTTTTTAACTAGATAACTAGCACTATCCTGAATAGGAAACTATTTTTCCTAACAATTCTGCACATTATTGGTTAAAAGTCTATAAAAGACACTGGAAATAGGAATTTCACATGAATTCAATGAATAACAGAATTGTATGCACTTATGAATTTTACTGTGTTCAAGAACTGTTAAATAATTGATTTACGTTACATTTTTTTAATCAGCACTATGCACTTTACCTTTAGTCACCATTGATAGCCACGTACTACAATGCAATTTGCACATTACAAGATGGCTCCCATCATTTTGTATGCTAGTAGCCTTTTTCTATTTCTTTGACAATGTTCAACTGGCTAATGGCTTAAAATGGCGACATGTATTTGGCACAAACGTAACACTGAGGAAGCCTGCAAAGGCGAAACGCGTCTGTTGGGGTGAGGGGGGTTTGGTGTAATAAATCTTGAATTTGGATACCAGCGTGCCAGCCGTTTTATTCCGAACTCGTGGATGAAAGTAGGAACGTGCAGCAATATATATATATATATATATATATATATATATATATATATACATATTACCTACTGGCGGTCTCCAGTAGGTAGTTATAGTTAGGACCTTGTTTCCATTCAAAAAGCGTTTTTTCTTTTCCCAATAACCAGTTTACGAATCTTCGCGAAATTTCAAAACTAGTGGGACGCTCCGGTCCGCTCCTATCTTGAAAGTTTTGGGTGATTTGGCAAGTGGGGGCCGAGAAAACAGGGGGGGTCCCAAAATGTGTTTTCTCCATGTTATTTCCCATAGGAAACTTTAGACACGGCTACAGCCCGAACTGCTGAACGGAATTACACCAAATTTGGCAATAAGGTAGCCCTTGTTTCAGAAAGAACTCTTTTTGTTAAATGTTGTCAATCCATTCAGTAGTTCCTGAGAAATTCAGGAAAAAGAGGTGATAAAATCAATTTCCTATAAGAAAATTTAGACACTGCTACAGTTCGAACTACTGAACGCAATTACTCCAAATTTTGCAAAAAGATAGTGCTTGGTTCAGAAAGCATTCTTTTTTTAAATGGTGTAAATCTGTTCAGTAGTTGCTGAGAAAATCAAAAAATAAAAGTTTCGATATAGAGGCGCAGTGGATCCGCGCACCCTGCCGCTCACGAGCTGCATTATAATTGGCTGACAACACTTCAAACCAGGAAGTATTGGCAGCCATCTTGTGCCTCGGTAGAACCAAGGCACAAGAAAAGAGAAAAATAAGCACACAAAACAAGAAACGGGGCAGGGTAGAAACACTCTGACCCCATAGGCCTGCTTAGAGGGTCCCACAAGGACCCTCAGGCCCCAAAAAAGCATTTTTTTTTCAGCGGCGAGATGCGCGGATTAATCGCGGACCCGTCCGTAAAAATAAAAAAATGAAGCGGGACTCCTGCGCTTCATTATTAATTAGCTCCCGGGTGGGCCAAGAACCGGGGGCATGTCAAAAAATATTTGTGGGGGCCCAGCAGGACCCCCGCAGCCCCGGGTACCGCCACCCCGGGGCTTCTTTTTTTAACGCAAGGGGGCCTTAGGCCCCCCAAGCCCCGGGACCCGCCACCCCCGTGGCTTCTTTTTTTAAAAGAAATACCTGTGTGGGGGGGCTCAAGCCCCCCCCCCACATGCCCCAGGGACCGCCACCTCCTCAGGGCACTAATATGTAAATTTTGGGGTCCATTAAGGACCCCCGAGCCCCGGGGACCACCACCTCCCCGGGGCTGTGCTCACTTTGGGAGGGGGGCCGCGTGGCACCCCTCCTGAAGCCTGTGATGGCCCTGGGGACTGCCAACCCCAGGGCCGGCTCTTGCAGTGTCCCGGGGTGCCCACCCCAGGACACTGCTGTTTGATATGACAGGGCGGGAGCCTCACGGCTCCCACCCTGTCATAGCAAACACTGGTTTGGATTTTGGAAGAGAGAACAGGAAAGCTGCTCTCTCTTCCAAAATCCAAACCACATTGCTTTTCCACACGGGGGAAAAGCAATGCCGGCTCCTGCAGGACACGGGTAGCCGGCAGGGACCGTGGGGGAATTGGGGCTCTCCCCATGGTCCCCACATGGGATGGGGTCCCCAGGGCCATAAATGGCCTGAGGAGAGGGCCATGCAGCCCCCCTCCAAATAATAAAAAAGGATGGCCAGGCCCCAAATGATGGGGTCCCTGGGGCCAGAAGTGGCCCGGGAGGGGGGCCACGCGGCTCCCCTCCCCCTCAAAAAAATTCAAAATAAAGGCAGGCCTTGGGGGATGGGGTCCCCAGGGACAATGGAGGCCTTAGGAGGGGGGCATGCAGTCCCCCTTCCTATAAAAAAAACAATGTTTGGCCATGCCCCGGGGGATGGGGCCCACACGGCTGGAATTGGCCACGGCAGGGGGGCCCAAGCGGCCCCCTTCCCGTTCATTTTTTTTTTAAAGGGATCAGGCCCTGGGGATGGGGCCCCCAGGACCCAAAAAAAGGGGAAAGAAGGGAGGCCACACAGCCCCCTTCTAACAAAAAAAAGACTTCAATCGTGCCAGTTGGCTCCCAGGGACCCTCAGAATTGAAGAGGAATTAATTCCCCAACTTAAAACGTGCCACAGGGCATGTTTGCACACATGTCACCTCAGGCCCCGCCCCCTCCCAGAAACACTCTGCAAACGCACCCTGTGGCGCCTTTTAAATTGGGGAATAGTGGGGGTCCCTGAGGGCCAACTAGCCCACCAGGTACCTCCAGTAAGCCCCACAGGGTTGCGTTGCATAGAGGTTGTCCAGGTCATGCCCCTTTTTACATCTCTCTGCAACACAGCTCTGTGGCGCTTACTGGAGGTACCTGGTGGGCTAGTTGGACCCCAGGGACCCTCAGCATTCAAGGGGACTTAATCCCCCAATTTAAAACGCGTTACAGGGCACTTTTGCACAATGGAGAAGGGAGGGGGCGGGCCTGAGGTGACATGTGTGCAAACACACCCTGTGGCGCGTTTTAAGTTGGGGAATCAATTCCTCTTCAATCCTGAGGGTCCTTGGGGGCCAACTAGCCCGCCAGGTACCTCCAGTAAGTGCCACAGAGCTGTGTTGCAGAGAGGTGTAAAAAGGGGCGTGGCCTCTGAACACCTCTCGGTAATGCAGCTGCCTTGCGCATACTGGAGGTACCTGGTGGGCTAGTTGGTCCCCAGGGACCCTCAGGATTAAATAGGATTTAATTCCCCAACTTAAAACACACCACAGGGCGTGTTTGCATGCATATCACCTCAGGCCCGCCCCCTTCCTTCACCACTGCTCCAAACGTGCCCCCTGGCAAGTTGTAAATTGGTTAAGTGATGTCACTGACCATGTCATGAGTGATGTAATATGTGACGTCATCAGCAGTGCATTGCAGGGGTGCGAGTTATAGTTAGCTGAACTAACAGTAATGGGGAATTTCTATGGTTTTTTACGAGTGTCCAACAAACTATAACTTTCCCTAAAACCTATTGTTTTTTCAGTGAATTTCAAAGGTTTTTAAATGCTAATTTCTAACTATAACGTGCCTGAAACCTATTTCTTTAAGTGAATATATATATATATAAATGTATACATATGTGTAGATTGTAATATACTACTTATAACTTTTATTACTAACTTTGAGTGTGGGGAGGTGCCACACCTGCATACATTGTTTATGCACAGGCAGTTTTTCATGTCCATTTGTTTAAATAAATTTATTTAGCCAGAACCAGGATGCAAGCAGTTAAATTTTTCAGCAAGGTAAAATCGCTCTCAAGAGATATGCTGGCTATTATGAGAGTTTTTTCCGTATGTACAGTAACTGTTACATGCAATCTATGAGGCAGTAAAATTAAAAATTCCCATGTCACGTTTTCTGTACTATGATAATAAACTGAAATTTGACCTTGCACTGTAGTAATAAATATTTGAATGTATGTTTATTACTACACGTGCTCGAAATTACATGTGCTATTGGGCCACATGTAATGGCACTACCATGGGATAAATAGTATATATGCAGACATAGCAGAGAATAACAAGGTATATATTTCCATTGTTGAATGTGAGGAGGCATGACTCATGAAAGGTAAAGCGTCTAACAGCCGCAACGATGCCTTTCCTCATCCTTCAATCTGCCCTGGTATTTTGAAGTTGGTCCCATACTGATTTTTACATTCCGCAGCAGAGCCCAGTCATGCAAGGAAAATGCAGTAAGAGTGTGCAAAATTAAAATAATTTGCTTTCAAGTAAGTATTTGAAATTGTGGCAAAATTACGAGAAATTACACATAATTAAGTGAAATGGAAATCCTTCATTTCACTGTATATTTTACTTGCCCTTCTGTTATTTGTTGGTGTAATGATGCATTTGTTGTAAGTATGTATTTAAGCAAGCACTGAGAACAACAAATAGCATGTTTCATGGTGAATTTCTACCATGAATGCTCATAATTATGTGAAGTGGGGTAATGGCATAATTTGAGGAATTTTACGTAACACGCATAATTTGGAATTCCTAAAATTAGGCAAATTATGCATGGAGTAATTTAAATTTCACTCAAGCCTACAATGGACCATTGGCTCAACCTTAGGTTTTCACCACTATGTGTGAGTTCCCAGATAACAGGCACCTTATATGGGAGTTCTAAGCTGTCCTTCATCAGGCCAGTGCACTACTGTTTATCGATAACCAATCAGTGAGTTCTCTAGCACCACGTCAGGACAACCCATACTTCTGTAGTAGTAGCCAGAACTAGCACTCAAACCCTTCTTCAGCATTCCAAGTCATTGGTCTCCATCAGCTGCTCAGCCATGTGGGAAGTAGTTAAATACAGAACAAAAAAAACACACAAAAGAGCAGACCAGGTCTGTAAACGGCATGAAGCTGCAACAGCGACCGTGAGACACTGATGGTGAGTGTATGAGACAAAGGATTGTGACACAATTGAAGACTATTAGTCACAGAAGACTACAAAAATTCCCATCAGACCACCCATGTGGTGGAGTTTGCGTCATGTGGGAATCACTGAACTTCCCATACCAGGTACGACCATATAGTGTCGAAGCGGGAAGGGTAGTTAGGACCATAGTCTTGTTGTGACACTCTAAGGTAGTGTAAGTGAAAAAAGTGCAGTGCTCAAAAAAATGTGTGATGATAAAATTGACTACCAAGACTCCGAAGAGCATTGCAGTAGAAGTCTAAGGGGGTCATTACGATATCGGGCGGATTGCCTCCGCCAGGCTTGCGGTGGCCACCGCATGCCTGGCGGAGGCAATCCGCCCGATTTTGTCTTTCCGTTTCCCCCCGCCATATTAGTATGGCTTGGGGGACCGCAGCGGTCAAAAACACCGCCCATTACTTTTCCGCTCCGGCCGCCTTGCGGCCGGGGCAGAAAAGGAATAATATGGTGGCGGTGTCTATCAGACACCGCCAGCCATATTATGATGGGGTTTTCAGCAAGCCTTTCCATGGCGGCAATGCCGCCACGGAAAGGCAGGCGGTCTTCACTCTGGGGGCCCCCTGCGGGCCCCCAGAGTGAAGGTGGGTGCACATGGGGGGTACCTGTGGTACCCCCCTGCATTTGCATAATGAAAGCGACAGGCACCGTGCGGTGCCTGCCGCTTTCATTATGCAAATGCGTGCATTTACTTTTGACATTGTGGCAGGCGGTGCAGTGAGCACCGCCCACCACAGTGTTAAATGGAGGATTGCGCCCGCCACTGTGGCGGGCACATCCTAATTGCACCCCCGGGACCCCCGCCCTTATGGCGGGCGGTCCCGATTCACGATGGGATGACGGGCGGGCAAAGTCCGCCCGTCATCCTAATGAGGCCCTTTGTGTCAAAGGTTAAAAGCACGCCAAGTAGTAAGACTACTCTATGGCGCTGTGCAGTACGGTCGACATGTTTCAGCTTTAAGAGCAATGAGCCCAGCTTTCTTCAGGACCTATAATAGAAATCAGCTACTGCAACCACACGTGATGTGTTAAAGTGAAGGTTAATAGACATGTACTGGTACAGAGTTACATGTATACCAGGAACTTGTATACTTATATGTCCACTGGAGGGAAAGTGTCTTCTTCCTATCAAGAGAAAAGGAACACAAAGACAGTGTGTCAGACAAAGCTAAGTCTTACACAACCACCTATCGTACACACACAGAAACCGTGCAGACACACCTACAGAACTCATTTAACATTCTGCATTATGAAAAGCATACTAGCTTCATCACTTTGAGGAATTACCTCTCTGTGATACTCACCCAGCTTTGTGTGGGTGATAACCTCACCTCACCCGGCAACCGCTCGGGAGTATGAGGCCCCGCTCTGTAGTGTAGAAGTAAAAGACACAGTAAGCACACCACTTTACTATGCCCAACCCAATGGTTCTACACATATAACCCAACTGACGTGTGATAGTAGGCAAAATGTCACACCCAACACTAACCACTTCAAAGATTTCTACAAGGTACATAAGATTCGCACACCTTATGAGCCATGAAGGACACCTAGTCCATTGGTTTCAACGTGTATCTCAAGATGACTCATATTAAAATGATGATAATGATATATACCTTGAACCAAGACACAAAGTATTATGAGAAAATACTATTCTCAATGTGTAGAACCATTGGGTTGGGCATAGTAAAGTGGTGTGCTTACTGTGTCTTTTACTTCTACACTACAGAGCGGGGCCTCATACTCCCGAGCGGTTGCCGGGTGAGGTGAGGTTATCACCCACACAAAGCTGGGTGAGTATCACAGAGAGGTAATTCCTCAAAGTGATGAAGCTAGTATGCTTTTCATAATGCAGAATGTTAAATGAGTTCTGTAGGTGTGTCTGCACGGTTTCTGTGTGTGTACGATAGGTGGTTGTGTAAGACTTAGCTTTGTCTGACACACTGTCTTTGTGTTCCTTTTCTCTTGATAGGAAGAAGACACTTTCCCTCCAGTGGACATATAAGTATACAAGTTCCTGGTATACATGTAACTCTGTACCAGTACATGTCTATTAACCTTCACTTTAACACATCACGTGTGGTTGCAGTAGCTGATTTCTATTATAGGTCCTGAAGAAAGCTGGGCTCATTGCTCTTAAAGCTGAAACATGTCGACCGTACTGCACAGCGCCATAGAGTAGTCTTACTACTTGGCGTGCTTTTAACCTTTGACACTTAGACTTCTACTGAAATGCTCTTCGGAGTCTTGGTAGTCAATTTTATCATCACACATTTTTTTTGAGCACTGCACTTTTTTCACTTACACTACCTTAGAGTGTCACAACAAGACTATGGTCCTAACTACCCTTCCCGCTTCGACACTATATGGTCGTACCTGGTATGGGAAGTTCAGTGATTCCCACATGACGCAAACTCCACCACATGGGTGGTCTGATGGGAATTTTTGTAGTCTTCTGTGACTAATAGTCTTCAATTGTGTCACAATCCTTTGTCTCATACACTCACCATCAGTGTCTCACGGTCGCTGTTGCAGCTTCATGCCGTTTACAGACCTGGTCTGCTCTTTTGTGTGTTTTTTACCTTGTTACAGGGGAGCGAGCAGATAGGTCATTAAATATTTCCCCTCGACCCTCCACACACCCGTTTGTTTCCTTAGTTAAATACAGAACCACAACCAATGCCTCATTAATTTCTTAAAAACTGAGTTTCATCCTCATGAAGAAGCATAGAAGAAACAGTCCGCTCTTGCTCTATTGGTCCTATGTAAGACCTCTTGAAATGCTTTAATGCTGGGGAGGCAACTCCTTCCAACTCTAAGCACTAGTGGTCAGGAACACCCCCCCCCCCGGTAGGACGGAACCTTCCTCCAGGATAGGGAAAGAAGGAAGTCAATTCCATCATCCTGCAAGTTTGCAGAGAGAGAAACCCTTAGACTAAGTTATCATCTTCATTTTCACTGCTTGCCCTTTAAACAAGGCTCCAGCGAGGGAAGGTATTACAGGGCCTTTCTGCCCGCTACCTTAATCCTGAGGCTGGGCTCCACCATAGATCCGTTGATTCCCAGGCATTTTAGGATGACTATCAGTACAAAGACGTTCTCCTGTCCTGGGTTGCGCACACAATTCTGAGGTCCTCTGAACATCTCTGAACATCTTAGTGAACCCTGCAGTTGGATCCTGAGGCAACCAACTCCAAACTAACATCCAAGTACACCCCACCACTCATTTATCTTTCCTTGAGATAGTACACTTGCCTGTGAGAATGGGACGTCTAGCAGAGCAGGACCATGTCCCTTTGGGAAGCAACAATCCTGTACTCTAGGAGTGTCTGACCTTCAGCATACTCAGTCACGCCAAGGGCAACCTGGGCCTAGCTAACCTTCTGGATACACCACAAGTAAGATATCCTGCCTTCATGTTACCAATCCCCTCTCAGGACAGACTTCAAGCAGGCAGAAACTCCCACTGCCCCTGCAGTGACCCAAATGTAAACTTCTGGTCCACTTCTGGATGCTCGTCCATCTCTTCTTCTGGAGCAGGAAGACAAGCGCTGAAGCTGGTGCCTTCTCGGAGTCTATTGCTCAGTCTTGATTTAGCCCATTCCCTTCTCCTGCAGAGTTCTACAGGCCTCAGTCTTCCTTGAACCCTGAGCAACTGATGTTATTGGTAGTGTTCTTTAGTCATTTAGAGCAGGCTATGTTGGCTTCACCCACAACCCAGCTTCCTCTTTCACCCACAACCCAGCTTCCTCCTTGTCCAGGCAGATACCCCGATGGGCCTTGTAATATCCTTAGGTTCATGAGGGTAGAACACGCGTGTTGCCCCTGACACAATTCTTTCTGGGTATGTTTTCCAGCAGCTAGCATACCTTGCATTTCTGGCAGAAACCCAGACTCCACTACAGTTTTCCAAATAGTGGTTTACTCCACTCTGTCTGGAGGCGGAGTCCTATGACCTGAACTGGCACAACATGGAATTTGTGCTAGACTTATACTTAAACCACCTATATATTGGCCTGTGGGGGCAAACGTGCCTTGAGCTTGGTTCAGAATGACCCCTTCACTCCAGCCCATTACGGACACTGTCTCCATTCCTGAATTTTTCACCCACAAGTTAGGGGTGGGTGCAAGTTGAGTAATTTCATGTACCATAACTTATCAAAATGTTTGCAAAATGACACAAAATTGTGTGAACTTCATTTTGAACTCAAAAGATTACCTTAATGGTCCCTTCTTGTAAAAACTTAACTTGAAAATGTAATTTTGGTTGATTTCCAGTTGATTGTTTTCAGAACGCTGCGGCTTGCTGTGTAGTTTTGCTCTCAAATGCTACCCGAATGGTTTGCTCTAGCAAAACCCTACATGAAATGTTTGACAACTGCCCACATTAAAAGAAGTGCTGTTTGCATACAAAAAAATGACCGTTTGTGTGTGGGTTTGTAGTTTTGCATTCTGAAATTACCTGATTGGTTTACTTTGATAAAAATACCTACCTGAAATTCTGTTTCTTTTAAAAAATAACTTGAAGGGTACATCTGGTGTTAAAATTTCTCCCTGAAATTACACAGTGTGGCTTAAAGGCATAATCTTGGTAATTTTGAGAAAATGTTGTTATGCAAAATTACCAAAATGACACCAATTACCCTGGCTTAATTAACATTTTTCCCATGTGTATAACAAATCATTGTTTTCAAGTGTTTTAATCTAATTAGTTTGATAACTATTTAATTTATTTTAACAATTTCTAGAGCGCCCAAATACCTGTGGGTGTCTCGGCGCTATGGACAGTAAGGAAAAGCGGAGGGGCCCCTTATTGCTCAAATAGCCAGGTTTACTTTTTTTCTGAAAGATAGCAGCGTGGAGCTGGTCTTAATTTGTAGGGGGAGCAGATTCCATAGTTTAACTGTGGCCACTATAAATCTTCTGTCACCCCAGTTGACTTTGTTTGTTCTGGGAACAGTCAGAAGGTTGGCATCTGCTGAGTGCAGGGCTCTGCTGGGCACGTATGTTTGAAAAGCGTTTTTCAGGTATTCCAGTCGTGTACCGTGAACTGCTTTGTAGGCAATGCATAGCGCTTTAAATTTGGTTCTGCTTTTTATGGGCAGCCAGTGTAGCTGGCGCACCACTTTAGAAATTGACTTGAACTTTGGAGTGCCTGACAGTTTCCTGGTGGCTGCATTCTGTATCAGTTGCAGTTTGTTCAGAACATTTTCTTGGGCATTGAATAAAAGGCCATTGCAGTAGTCGACTTTTGACATAACTAGGGCACTGATGAGTGTTTTTTCAGTGATAGTCGGGGGGAAAGGTAGCAATTTCTTTATCATCCTTAAGACATAAAAGGATGAGGAGACCACTGCGTTGACATGCTGTTTGAAGGAAAGGCTCTCATCAAATATAATGCCTATGTTTCTGGCTTTCCTGACAGGGGTGGGGGGTGATCCCAGTTCGGCTGGCCACCAGGTCGGCGACCATCCAGGGGCAAGGTTACCGAAGACCATTACCTCAGTCTTATCTGAATTTAATTTGAGGCATCTATGAGCTGATGACCAACATGCCATCGTGAAACTAGGCCCAGATAGACTTGCCAGGGTTAGGAAATCTATCTGAAAAACATCCCAGCACACTTGCTATTCGGTTTATTTATCTCTGATCCACCACCAAAAGTGCTTTCCAAGACAAATTAATTTTGTCCAAAAAGTAGTGAATTGCATGTTCTGTGCTTAATGTATGTGGACGATTTACCCTTAATGAACTGTATGCCAATAGGTCTCCAATAGAAACGTTATGCTATTGGGACATAACTGTAAGTCCAATAGCCTATTAGTTAACATCAGCAAGACTAGGCTTATGCCTTTAGCATTGTTCAGTTCTGTTCCAACATATGCCTCAACTGATTCTTATTTAGCTTGGCTGTACTTGGCGCAGTTTTGCTCAGTTGTATTTGACATTGCTTGTCTACACAGAGTTTGGCTAGTTTGCATTTGGCAAAGATCTTCTCACTTGCCCTCCGAATTGTATAACATTGTATCCTTGTGTAGGGTCTCACCCCTAACTTGGCACGAATTGCTCATGGCTTGTTCCTCTCTTTTCCACTTGGCTAACGCGTAAACTGCTTGGGTTTGCTTGGTTGCCTTTGGGCCATCTGTATTTGGTTCTGATGCACTTGAGAGAGCTCATTAGACTGTATTTGTTTCTGTTCCACTGGCGTAACTCTGATCTTTTGCACGCCTTCTATGGATTTACCTTGTCCCGGTTGCACCTGACTTGATCCTGGTACCACTAATCCTTTCAATGGAAAGATTTTGCCCTTAAATTCTGAACACACTTGGCACAACTTTCGTCCACCAAGTTTGGTTCCTTTCTCTTCCCTCTTTTGCAATCTAGCACAACTTCTCTCCATTGCAGTTCACTTGGCAGGATTTAAGACTCTTGTAGTCTCTTCATTTGCACTTGGCCAACCTGGACTTGGCTGGCTGGTGAGGGTCCACTCAGCTTGGTTGAACTTTGCTTGGTTGCACATTCATTGCTTCTCCCCGTTGCACTTGATTCAGATGCATTTGGCATAGCTCTGCCTTTCCACCGATGTTGGGCCTCAATAAGGAGTGCACCTTGTGAGACTTCATACCCAGTTGCCTTTGGAAGAATACACAGACAACTCATAAATCGGGCCTTATTTATTACAACATCCATTACGTTTTATCACAAAAAACGAGTTCAAATGGAAAGTCAGAATTGGCATTCCCCAGAACAATGCGGAATAATCAAGGCTCGATTGTACTTGGCTTGTTTGCATTCGTCTCGGTTTCAGCACTGACCCAGTCCATTGCGCTCTGCTCAGATACACCTGTGCACTTCGCTCAGCTACATGCATTTTAGTTGCCCTTGGCTTTGTTACACTGGTCATAGCTACTCTCCGTTGCATTAGTCTGCATTGCACCTTTCTAAACGCTGCTATGTTGCACGTGTTGTTAACATTTGGTATAAAAGCATTTGCTTGAGTTACTTATTTCGGTTGCATTCGAGGTCGTTGCAGTCGACTCAGTTGTGCTTAACAAGTCTCTACATTTCACTTAGTTTTATGCCATTTGCCTTAATTGAACTTGGCAAGACTGCTTTGTTGTACTCCTCTCTTGTGTACCTGGAGCAGATGCTCTGGCGTGGGTTGAACTTTGGTTGTACTTGGTATGGCTGCACTTGGCTCGGCTGCACTTGGCAGGGATCCTCGCCATTGCTCTTAGCTCACATGCACTTGACTTGCTACACTTGCCGAACTCCCTGGAGTGTGCATCTCCGCCCTCTGACCCTTTCCCCGGTGCTCAGACACTCTCCCCCTCCCTCCACACAGGCTCCAAGCCTCCGGGAATCCCGGGCTCCGTAGTGCACGTCACGGCCCCGCCCAGCCGAAGCACTACGGTAGGCCAATGGGCGCGCGCTGGCCCGAGGGACACCGCCCACGTGACGGGGCCCTGGATGAAGGAGGCCGAGCCCAGGCGCGCGCGGCACAAGGAAGGTGAGCGCGAGCCCCGGACCAGGCACAGGAGCGGCTGCAGCACGCGCCCCCGCAGCTGGAATCAGCGCCCGCAATCTGCAGAACTAGGGACCCGAGTCGGCTGCAAGGGGAGGAGCTCGCCTGTCACCCCCGGAACTGGAGGGGAGTGGGAAGCAGCTGGAGCCTGCCCAGCCTCAGTGTGCAGCGGCAATCACGGCAGAGCTGCTGCCCGGACCCTGCTGCCTGCCTGTGAGGGGTACCTGCCTCTTGACAGTCTGCACGCGCTGCCTGTGCCACACCTAGAGTGCAGCTGCACTTCCTGCGGATTCTGCGGCACTTCAGCCAGATGTAGGTGCATTCCTGCACCTAACCCGGGTCCGGTGCGGTTCTCCTGCGCCTGCCTTGGTTCTGCGACACTTCTTCCAGGCTCGGACCTGCTTGTGCTGCGCTTCCTCTGGTTCTGGGACCTGGTCCAGTTGCGCTTCCTCGCCACTGATCGCCAGTCGGGCTCTGCTGCACTTTCTCCTGCCCCGATCCGGATCTGCTGCACTTCCTCGGGCTCTGGCCGTCCGCTGGGCTCTGCTGCACCTCCTCCTGCACCGGACTCGTTTCTGCCGCACTTCCACAACTTCGGAGCGCCCCCCTGCACTTCGTCCGATTGCTCCCGCTTTTCCTCCGAGTTTTGACTGGGTTTCGCTGCACTTCGGCGGTTGTCGGGCAGGAGAGGCCCTTGGACGCCCCCCTCCCCTCCCCCGGAGGAGGGGTGCGCCGGGTGCAGCATGTTCCAGCCGGCGCCCAAGCGCTGCTTCACCATCGAGTCCCTGGTGGCCAAGGACACGCCGTCGCCCGAGGAGCCGTCGCCCATCCGGCCGGCCGCGCTGAGCTATGCGGGGCCCCCCATGCACCCCTTCCTGCAGGGCTTCCACCACCCGCACCCCGGGGGCCACGGGGAGCTGCTCTTCCCGCCCGAGGCCGGCAGCCAGGCCCCCCCGGCGCACCACCCCCACCACCAGCAGCACCCGGGCCTGGCCGCCCACCACCACCACCACCTGCCCGGGGCCCCGCTCTTCGCCTCCGCCCAGCAGCGGGGGGACCCGGCCAGCTTCTACCCCTGGCTGCTGCACCGCTACCGCTACCTCGGCCACCGCTTCCAAGGTAAGAGAGCGGGCGAACGAAAGTGCGGGGGAGAGGGTGGATCGGAATGAGAGTGAAAGCGGTAGAAATCGAGAAAACGGTGTGCGTTTGAGAGGTACAAAAGAGGCAGCATGGGTGACGAAAGAAAGAAAAAAATAGATATAGTGGAACTTAAATGATAAAAAAGGGAAACGACGAAAATTGTATTTGAGGGGAGAATAAAAAAATGGCAGAGTAACCACGACAATGAGATAAAGTGAGGAAGGAATCCAAATAGGGAGCAATTAAAAGAAACAATAAAAAAAATGAAGGCATCGGTGAACCAGAAAAAAAGGAGACGAAAGGAAAGAGAGTATGTTCGAAAAGGACGGTCAGAAACCGAATGGGGAAGAACGAATTCCATAACATATTTTAAAACTCAAGGGAGCGATTCATGGTCAAAGACTCAGAAAATGAGTGAAAACGCAAAACAAAAAGAACGGTTATTAGTGGGGCGTGGTGTTGAGAGAAGAAGAGAAAAGACACGTCTTCGATCAGCCTTAGAAGTGCGGGACCAACGAGTGAGACTACAATAATACAAAGATCGGAAACGCGAATACAAACTGAGAATAAAAAGTGGACCGAAGAACAGTGAAATCTTAATATGGGAGAAAAACACACGAACCACAAAGAAAGACAAAAATATGATTACAAATGCGGAAATAGGGTGAGATCAGGGAAGAAGCTAAGGCCAAATGAGCTAAAGAAATGAGAGACATAGAGAGTGAGTGACTGAAGGGAGAATTGTAAAGGAAATGAGAAAACGAAATGAAAGAAAGACGGGCATCGAGAAAAGTTGTGAAGTAAACAGAACTAATGGAAATGCCGAGACTAGACTGACATGTCGACTGGAAGACAGACTTCTAGGTGATAGAGGAGGGAAGAAGGCGCTAACGGGAAAAAGAATTAGTCAGGCAGGCTCCGGGGTGGTTCAGTCCGGGACAGTTCGTCTCGCCTCAGCTGTGGCGTCGGTCTGTCCTCGGGGCCCGGCCTGTCACGGGAGCTCGTTCGGCCTACCTTCATATTTTTTGAGCCGGTGGCTTCGAATAATTTATAGTGCATTTCCAAACGAATGCTGTTGACAGCGTTCACTAAAACGTAGCCCCTCTGCCCATTTCTTCCCCCTCTGATTTGATTCTGCTGGAATAGGGAGCGTTGTCGTAGGCTTGTTGTGTCTCTGGGGTAAAAATAAAGGTACACAAATGGATGTTGACAAATAAACAGTTGGCTGTTCCGCCCATCGTATTTTACTTTCGCTTTCTTCGTGGGGAAACTATTTCTAATTCGGGAACATATTAAGTTTAAAAAAAAGCACACATCTGAGCAGAGACGACCGTTAAATAAAAACAGATTTTTCGATCATTGATGGGGAACACATGCAGCAGTCTCGGGGTTCCCAGTCACTGCTGTCAGCGGAGCTACAGGTGGGACGTCTATACCGTGTACATATGCACGGATTCCATATAAATACGCACGCTAATACCATATAAATGTACACGCATATGCCATATAAATAATACGCATGTTCTCCCACGGAGAGCGTGCGGGCGCTGATAATTATATTTCTTGTGTGAAAAGGTTACGCTGTGCGTTTGTGGCTCCGTCAAGAGAGGTGCTGTTTCCGCTTTTCGTTTAACCCTTCCTGTCAGCACAGTTGGTGTTGTTTCCCCTGAAACAATTAGTCCGCATCAACGGATCGCTTTTAATTGCTTTTTGTCGTTAAATTAGCGGCCATTGTTTCATCTGGAGCGTTTGAAGGGTGAACTGGTAAACGGTTCACATTAAGAAAAACAACACGACCGGGGGGGGGGGGGGGGGTTACCAAAACACTCCAGTCACTTTCTGTTTACAGCGGAAACAGGGTGCTTACCCCAAAGTAAGTTGAGAGAAATGCGCTACAACTTAGGTGAATGAGTGACAACAGTAAAGCGCCTCAGTCCGGTGGTAAAAGCGCCGACGGCCGCTGCCTGCACCCGGGCCCTCCAGGGCGGTGTCTGGAGACAACTGTCAAAAATGACACATTTGGGGAGACGTGGCCAGGCTTTACTAACAAGAGCCCGTAATGCTGGATGTATGTCCGATGCATAGAAGCGGCGGTTGGGGTTAGCGCCCCGAGGCCATACGAATGTAAGAATGTGCGCTGTGTATCTGCCACCTACAATCTTCATAATAAGAACTGTGTCAAATATATTCCCTGGAACGAATCTCAATATTGGAAGTGGTTTATTACGGGGCCGTGGTGTTAGGCAGTGAATGCCCTGTTGGTGCGAGGGGCCCTCACCTGTCTGTTCTTTCACTTTCGAGAGAGTCAGTGAGTCCAAAAATGGCTCTAAACCTCGGCGCTAATCCTCCATGTCGGTGTATAAATGGCCTTGGGTGACGCGGTCATTATCTGCGCGGATCGATGGCCTGAACTTGAAGTGTCTGTGTGTTTGGGTGGGGATGGGGGGGGGGGGGGGGGCGGGGGGGGGGGGTTGTTGGTCTTGGTCTGTCTGTAGCGGGGAGCGTGATCTATAGTGGATCCTGGTGTCTATCGAGGCTGCAGGTCGAAGGCGGGGTCACGACCCTGCGGGAGTGGCGCGTGTCCCCGGTTGTCGATGCTCGGTGCAGGAGAGCGGGTGTGTTTTTATTTGATTTGTGATGTGCAGTGTGTGTGAACTCGGGGTTCATCAAGCCATGGCCCCCCTCGTGAATGCTGTGGTGGCTGACATGATGTGGAATTAAGTGGACAGGAAGTCCCAGGGCAGGCCGGGTGGTACTCGTGTAATACACATTAAAGTAATGCTGCACCCGCAAGTATAGTTCGGATGGCTCCTTTCTAGTAACCCATTAAAGCAAACAATAAAGGACTCTTCCGTGGGGGTAAATTAACAATAACAGTGTGGTCAATAGAAGGCGACGTGCACTGCTTCCCTGGAGTGTCTTCTAATTGTTCTATATTTAGCTTCTTTTTCCGAGTTAAACAGTTGGTGGGCTCTGGGAACAAGTTTGTTTCAGGCACGTCGACAAAGGCTTACAGCCATTCGTGCTGTGTAGGGTGTGTTTTATTTCCCTGCATTTGAACGCTGTGTGCTCTGAATGTTTTTTATTTACAACAAGGGGTGGTGAGGGACAGAGTCTCTGAATTAAACAGAATACTCTCACCCAGTCAGTTTTTTAGATATGTTGTGCCTTACGCTGTCTTGCCTTTAGCTGCGCGCCTGAGTAGGTTTGCGCGCGGTTTCCTCCGCAGGCGCAGTGTGCCGAGGTGCCTGGGGTGATTTGCTTGATTTTAACGCCTTGGCGTTGTGGTGTTCTGAGTGTAGTTTGGATA
This sequence comes from Lissotriton vulgaris, assembly GCF_964263255.1. Taxonomy (NCBI): domain Eukaryota; kingdom Metazoa; phylum Chordata; class Amphibia; order Caudata; family Salamandridae; genus Lissotriton; species Lissotriton vulgaris. Next base: position 177,527 of record NW_028244784.1, read on the forward strand.
TGTTGTGCCTTGCGCTGCCGCTGCGGCCTGTGCAAGTTTGTGCGCTGTTTCCTCCGCAGGCGCAGTGTGCCGAGGTGCCTGGGGTGATTTGCTTGATTTTAACGCCTTGGCGTTGTGGTGTTCTGAGTGTAGTTTGGATATGTTGTGCCTTGCGCTGCCGCTGCGGCCTGTGTAAGTTTGTGCGCTCTTTCCTCTACAGGGGCAGTGTGCCGCGGTGCCTTGGGTGATTTCTTTGATTTTTAACGCCGTGTCTTTTGGGTGTTCTGAGTGTAATTTGGATAAGTTGTGCCTTGCGCTGCAGTTGCGGCCTGTGTAAGTTTGTGTGCTGTTTCCTCTGCAGGCGGTGACACCAGCCCCGAGAGCTTCCTTCTCCACAACGCCCTGGCCAGGAAGCCCAAGCGGATCCGCACGGCCTTCTCGCCCTCCCAGCTGCTGCGGCTGGAGCACGCCTTCGAGAAGAACCACTACGTGGTGGGCGCCGAGAGGAAGCAGTTGGCGCACAGCCTCAGCCTCACGGAAACTCAGGTGAGCGGCTGGGGGCGGGCCGGGGCTGTGGGGGGGGGGGGGGCCTCTGCACCCCGCTTATGGGTCTGCCTCTTTACTGCACCCCGGTTACTGCTCAGCATGAGAGCAGGGGCCCACTCTCCGTGCTTGCACCAGGGCGCCCGTGCTGCACCACTGCTGGGGAGGCGAGCGCTGCGGGCCCACTCAGGACAAAGAAAGAAGAGCTGACTGGCCTTGGAGTGGGGTTTGCGTGCGCGCGCCCGTGCGTGAGTGCGCGCGCCAGTGAGTGGTTGGGGACTCTGCTTGGGAATGTAAACAAACCTTTTTTTATTGGCAGTATGTGCCAATGGAGTGGAGAGGGGTGGCCCTGTGGTTATGGTACCTGCGGAGGAATTGAGCTTTCTCACGCTCCATCGCCGGGTTCAAACGAGTTAGTTGTTATATATAACGCGCAAACAGGGTTTACATTTTAATTTCACGGTGCGTGATATTGGCTATAGAATAACGAACACCTCGTATTTGCACTTCCCGGCCACACTCTAGGTCCTGCGTATGTCCAAAGTGCACGGGGCAGGTGCCCCTGGCATCAGAGCACAAGACGGCCTGGCAGGGGCTGACTTCACCCTGCCCCCGTCCCCACAGAGTGGAGTACATCTTCCGCCAGCCCCACAAAGTGGAGTTCAGCTGCTTCCGGCCCACAGAGTGGAGTTCAGCTGCTTCCGGCCCCACAGAGCTGAGCACAGCTGCTTCCGGCCCCACAGAGTGGAGCTCAGCCCTGCCATCCTCAGCAGTGTGCCGCCGGTTCTCCGCTGCGGAGTGACCTTCGCTTTGGCCCCGTATTGTGGAGCGCACTCTGAGCCGGCCCCACCGCGTGCAGTGCAGGCTGCAGTGCTACCTTGTTTGGGGTTTCTCTCTAAGTTGTCGTGGTTGCTTGCTCTCACGGCCAGTCAACGAGGTGGTGACGTGCTTTCCTATCCATAAGTTTGTTTTCTTTGTGGAGTGTAATTAAATCACTAAATAAAGCTTTAGTCTACTTGAGCAATTTATGGCAGATACAAATGTTCTGCTTTTGTTTCCGTTGCTGTCCTGTATGCATTAGTAAGTATATTGCGGTAAATGCTTCCATTATCCCCTGCGCTAGGCACAGCATAGCGCCGTACTTATATTAGGTGCACAAGGCGCTCGGAGCCGCGGACACGGCGGAGTGTTTCTGTACATAGGGATCCACCCGTACCATGCTGACGCGGCTGTTGTTTCTGTTCAGGGTTTTGCAGATGTTGTACAGGTGTTGTCCCACTGTTGACAGTACGCTCCAGCCATTACAGGATAGGGCTAAAAAAATGAACACAAATGCGGTGCAAATCTTAGTGCATTTTGTTTATGAAAGTGTGAGATCCTTCTCACCCACAGTATACGGCAGGTGAAAGCACAGTGAGCTGGCCACAATTGTGCTTCTTAAGAGACACACTCGTGTGTGCTCACAAGTCACAACACACACTCCGTATACTATATTGTTCATACATACATTGTATATATGATAGTCAATATATAGCTTCCGCGGGAACAATATGCAATATGCATAATATGGATTATGTTTGCACGGACGTGTTTGTCCGTGCATACATAATACAAGGTGGGTGCTTTCATTATACAGAATAACGTGTAGTAACATTTAACAGGGAACAGTGAAATATAGAAAATATTTTACAGTTCCCACTGGAATTTGGGGTTCATCCTCATGATGACAGCTTCCGACCCCTCTGCAGACGTTTACCGTTGTCAGGGTTACTAGGGTTATGTGGCTGGGAGGATCCAATTATCTAAATAATGCTTTGGGTTCGAAATTATGCGGCTAAAAATATGTGGCACATCCGCTGTAAGAATTGACACCCCTTTACAGTAGGAACATTTATGTGAAACCTTAAAAGGAAGAAAATCATGGCAAATTATGTAGCAAATGCACTACATCCGTAATGGCATAAAACCAGGGCTTTCACCATTGACAAATGTCCATTATTTAGTAAAAATGCCTTAATTCCATCTAAATACAACTAAAAAGTCATAATTCCAGTAAATGTCCCTTGCTAACTGTAATTTGAAAAAAAAAAACAGCTCGTTTAAACTAATTACCAGAACATTCATGTGTAATGTAAAAACGGCATAATGGGTAATGTGCAATGTGGTTGTATATTAATATCTCATGGTTCTGGTGAAATTTTACATGTACATACCACTTAGCCTTTAGCCTCTTACCTTATCTCTCTCTCTCTCTCTCTATATATATATATATATATATATATATATATATATACCTCACTATCTCTCTCTGTCTATCTATCCATCTCTCTCTCTGTCCATCTATCTCCTACAACACACAGCTATAATTTTATTTCGACAGCTATTTTAATGTTGGCCCAGCACCGAGCAGTGTTCTGCTGTTTATTAATGGTGCAGTGTGAAGTGTTTGCACATTATGCAATGGGCGCAGGGCAGTGAACAGAGCCGAGGTTCCAGGCAATGAGTGACAAGCTACCTAGGCTGCAACATTTTGTACGCGCACACCTCTGTTACTTGGGCATCTCAGAATATATAACTTTGCTCCTTGAGGGCAAAATTAAGCTGTGTTTAGTCTGCTGCGATGAGGACGAATTGATCTACATACACACATTCACACACATTCACACACTCTCTCTCGCCCCTCCCCCCACGGAGATAGCCAAACAATTAAACAATTTAGAAAAGTCAGCAAACAGAGGTAAAATATAGGGATCATTATTTGTTTCGTACAAAACATGTTTATTTTGTAGCAGCTTAAAAAATATATTTTCTTCAAACCCGGAAATGATTCTTTTAAATAGCAAGTGAAATGTTTCCCATGCTGTTTAGTGTTTAAGGTTTCGGCTGCATGAAGAAGACAACAGCACTTACTGATGCATTTAACAAGGTGTAATAAAGCAAGTCCGTTTCTGTTGTAAAAACGGAGATTCCCTCGGCGGCCGGGGGGGGGGGGGGGGGGGGGTTGTTGATGCTGCTCTCCGCAGCAAGCAATGATTGGAAACTTTGGATGCTGGAGTTTTGTTGAACTTTCGCGATCCATTGTTGACAACAGAACGAAGATGGCAGAGGCGGTGAATTATGAGATTCCGTGACGTTGTCTTTACTACATATGACAGTACTGCGCCTCCCACGTCATTTGCACTTTGAAGATTTAAACAAATCACGTTTGTAGCTTTGATTAAAATCGTGCTGTCAGAGAATGTGCTTCATAATTGGCCTTCATTTGCAGCACACTTTAGATAACCCTGCCACATAATTTGGCCCTCAATTGCCACATAATCCCTGTAGTGTTCACACCTATACAACTCCGCCTCGAAGTCCGCTGTCATTATTGTATTAAACCAATATTTCACAGGTTCAGTGGAGCCTTTTCAGTTATTTCTTCGGTCCCCTTGGATTTAGTTATAACTTGTCTTCACCGATTTGTCCGTAATACTAGCACCGCTCTTTTTTATTGTAAAAAGTCCAACTAAATGATCGATCCATTTCTGTGTGTTTCCAGCCAGCGCCTACGGAGGCTCGCTGGAATCACGTCCAGGGGGACAAGCTGCCTTTCAAAGGTGCGCTTTGTGCGGCGGGGTTTTGGGGTGGGGGGGGGGGGTCTTTTGTGTTGGTGTCAGCCCGCAGTCTCCCCCGGGAGCAGTTCCCTGCGTCCGAACAACGCTAACAAGTGAACCGTCCTCCCCTCAATTAGTGCGCTAAAAAAGCGAATTAAAAGTCACCCCCTATTCGCCGTCATGGCCGCTTTGCACAGCAGGGGCATTGGGGTGATGATCTGATCTGAAATAAAGGGGGCTGGTGGTAGCTCCCGGATCAGAGCGTGCAGTGAAGCGGTTTATCACTAAACCGTCTTTATAAATCCCTGCTCCCCAGAATGAGTTTAACTTTATCTGCTCGTTTCAGACGGGACAGAGTCGGGCGGGGGGAAGGCGCACTCTTTTAACCCTATAAAAAGAGCGGCTCGGGGGCCCTCCCCCCACTGCGGCCCTGGATAGAGAGTCAGCTGCCGCGACGCATGGTCTGTCGAGCTCCCCCGTCAGTAGGTTGTTTCATCCTAAGAGCGATGTATTTATTATTGGTGTCCAGTTTAGAGTCGGGGGCCTGCGAGCGCGGCTAGGGGGCTCGGGGGCTCGGGGCCTCCCGGGGCTCCCTGGTGCAATGACCCATAGAGCGCTCCAAGTGCAGCCGTAAGGTGGTTCTTAAAGCGCTTCCACGTCCTTCACGGCAGAGAGCGCTGTCCTGCCAGCGCGCCGATGGGGCTTCTCTGAGCACGGGGCCTGCTACCGCAGAAGGCGCCTTGAGGCCGGACGCAGACAGGTCAGGTGCCATACCGTCGTCAGGTCAAGGAACCTACCTCGTTCAGTAATGAAGGAGAGGAAGTTGGAGAGTTTTAAAGTTAACCATCCTTAGTTATGTCCCTTGTTATTTGGGCAAATGGTAATACACCCGGTTCAGGTCTTGGACTGCACTCTTGATGACAGCTGATTTTCTAAAAAATAAATATGTAATATATATATATATATATATATATATATATATATATATATATATATATATATATATATATGTATAATTGCTCGTTATAAACATATACCTGTGATTTGCGCGTCATTTCCAAAACACCACTGACCTGTGTCTTTAAAGAAAGAATTAAACCATTCCTCTGTGTGAAAACCCGGGTGTTTTTCCGAAGCAAAGCTCTGGTCTCCTCGCCACACATGAAGGGCGAGAAGTGTGTCTGGTTGGATTTCCAGTGAATCGTTGCCGGCGGGCGGGCGCCGAACGAGGTGGTGTGATCTTGTGGCCCGGACCCTCCGTGATTCTAGGGTCCTCTGTGCAGGACGAGGGTGCCAGGACCCGGCCGTACCCCCTTGCCTCAAACCGCCTAACCCGGGTGACTTTAAGCTCATGGTGGTACACACCGTGTCCTTTGACACCTCTCGTTCCCCAGGGCACCTCTGAGCCCCCTGACCTCAGGGGCGCGGCCCCTTCACACGTGCCTGCCTGGTGGGACAGAGTCGTGAAAGCGCCACGAGCAGAACCACCGAGCCGAGTTGCGCTGTGGAGAAACACACGGATAGGCCTCCGCCTCGTACACCGGGGCGCCCGTGGCCTCGCATGTGGCGCCTCCATGCGTTCCAAGGGTTCTCTTCTGTGTCACAGTTGAGCTGTTTGGACACGTTTTATATCCGCGTTACACCGGTAATAAGTGAAGGTGGTGTGGTCATTTTGTTGCATGGTAGCATGCTGCTTTGTGCATTTTGTCGCTTCGCAGTTTAGTGTATTTTCAATGCTGCGCGCAATGATCTCTTTCACTGCCTTGTGTATTTTGCTTCTCTGCAACTCTACCCCGTGTAGCAGTGTCAATTGCATATTTTGTGTCAGTGCTCCCATGTGTTTTGTGTGGCATTAGCGTTTGGGGTGTTTTGTGGCAGCGATATTTTGCACATGTGTTGGCAGCGCTGCTTTGTGCGTATTGTAACAGTGCTATTTTATGTGTTTTGTTTCTGTCATAGTTATCACATTTGGTTGAACTGCAGTTATGCGTTTAGTTGCAATGACGCTTTACGTATTTTGTGGCAGTGCAAGCGGGTATATGGTAGCATTGCTGCTTGTGTGCTTTGTAGCAGTATTCTTGGATATATCTCGTTGCAGTACAACTTGAGCACAGTTTCGATCTACTGTTGCGAATTATGTTACAGTTCTGCCTTGTATATTGTTCTGAAGCGCAGCTTTGATTATTGTACAGTGTGTATTGTGGTGTTCTATATGTTGTGTTGTTCCCTTCTGCCTTGTAGCAGTGCTACGTGGTGTATTGTGTCCCATTGATGTGGTGTGTATTTTGTTGCGTTGCATTTGTGTATTTTATAGCTTTGTTTGGCTGGGCTATTTGGTATCAGTGCTGAGCCGTGTCTTTTCTAGCACGGCCGTCGTGAGTATTTGGTGCCAACGGTACTTGAGTTATCTTGTAGTAGGTGTTGCAGTGAGTGATTTGTTGGACGGATGGTTGAAATGTTTACAATGAAACACGCACTTTGGGTATTTACATTGTTACTTGATGTCGAGCACACCGTGCTGTGCAGCGAAATGTGTGATAACGCTGCTTGTGTGTTTTGCAGTAGTGTTTGCTAGGACGTCGAGGTGTGTCATTGTGTTCGGTGGCAGGGCAGCTCGGTGTTTGGCAGCAGTGGTCGGTTGTATGGTTTGTGTTAACGGTACTTAGGTAGTAGGCAAGCCCGGCCTAGGCTGTTTTGTGTCAGTTGCGGACCGGGTATTTGCGGCAGTGCTGCGTGGGTTATGGCGCAGCCTGGGGCTGTGAGGTAGCGGCGCTCGGTTCTGTGCTTTGTAGGAGTGCAGTGCATGGATGAAGTACTTCGCGTACTTTGAAGCAGAGAGGCTTTGACATTCGCGCAGCATCTTTGCTCCCTGTCTTTTGTAGCAGTGCTGGGCGTACATGTTATATAATTGATGCTTACTGCTATTCGAGGCAAAGTGGTCTTGGCTATTCTATTGTAGCAGTGCTTAGTGTAATCAGCAGCAGTGCTGTCTTGTGTATTTTCCAGCACGGGTGCTTGGTAGCAGTGCTGTCTTGCGTATTTAGTGGCAGCAGTGATTAAGGTAATCAGCAGCAGCACTGCTGTTTTATATTTTTCTGCAGCAGCGGTGTTTTGGTGCCGTTTGTGTCGTCTACAGCAGTGCTTAAGTTATTCAGCAGCAGTGCTGTCTTGTGTATTTTGCAGCAGAGGTGCTTGGTGGGATCAACAGCAGTGCTGTCTTGTGTATTTTACAGCAGAGGTGCTTGGTGGAATCAGCAGCAGTGCTGTCTTGTGTATTTTACAGCAGAGGTGCTTGGTGGAATTAGCAGCAGTGCTGTCTTGTGTGTTTTCCAGCAGAGGTGCTTGGTGGAATTAGCAGCAGTACTGTCTTGTGTATTTTCCAGCAGAGGTGCTTGGTGGAATCAACAGCAGTGCTGTCTTGTGTATTTTACAGCAGAGGTGCTTGGTGGAATTAGCAGCAGTGCTGTCTTGTGTGTTTTACAGCAGAGGTGCTTGGTGGAATCAGCAGCAGTGCTGTCTTGTGTATTTTACAGCAGAGGTGCTTGGTGGAATTAGCAGCAGTGCTGTCTTGTGTGTTTTCCAGCAGAGGTGCTTGGTGGAATTAGCAGCAGTACTGTCTTGTGTATTTTCCAGCAGAGGTGCTTGGTGGAATCAACAGCAGTGCTGTCTTGTGTATTTTACAGCAGAGGTGCTTGGTGGAATTAGCAGCAGTGCTGTCTTGTGTGTTTTCCAGCAGAGGTGCTTGGTGGAATTAGCAGCAGTACTGTCTTGTGTATTTTCCAGCAGAGGTGCTTGGTGGAATTAACAGCAGTGCTGTCTGGTGTGTTTTATAGGAGCGGTGCTTTCTCTAATTAGCAACATGGTTCTCCTGGGTATTTGATAGCAGCGGTGCTTGATTCATTAGCAGCAGTCCTACCTTTTGTATTTCATAGCAGCGTGGTTAGTGTAATTAGCAGCAGTGCGGTCTTGTGTATTCCACAGCAGCGGTGCGTAGTGTAATTAGCAGCGGGTACGGGCTTGTGGGTTTTATAGCTGCAGTGCTGTCTTGTGTATTTCACAGCAGCTGTGCTTAGTGTAATTAGCAGCGGTGCGGGCCTGTGTTTTTTTATAGCTGCAGTGCTGTCTTGTGTATTTAATAGCAGTGGTGCTTAAGATAATTAGCAGCATTGGAGACGTGTATTTTGTAGCAGCGGGGCTTAGTGTAATTAGCAGTTCTGTCACATTTTCTAGCAGCAGTGCTTGGTGCAATTAGCAGCAGTGCGGGCGTGTGTGTTTTATAGCTGCAGTGCTGACTTGTGTATTCCATAGCAGCGGTGCTTAGTGTAATTAGCGGTACAAAAGGGGGTGGTGATGGACGGAGCATCCGAATCAATCAAACACTCACACCCAGTCAAAAGATCTGGGTTTAATCCATCACCGTTCTTTAGCCCAAAATTACCAGCACTACTGTCTTGTGTATTTTGTAGCAGCGGTGCTTAGTGTAATTAGCAGCAGTTCTGTCACATTTTCTAGCAGCTGTTCTTGGTGTAATTAGCAGCAGTGCGGGCTTGTGTAATCCATAGCAGCGGTGCTTAGTGTAATTAGCAGCAGTGCGTTTATAGCTGTAGTGCTCTCATGTGTATTTCAAAGCAGCGGTGCTCAGTGTAATTAGCAGCAGTGCGTTTATAGCTGCAGTGCTCTCATGTGTATTTCACAGCAGCGGTGCTTAGTGTATTGAACAGCATTGGTGAATTGTGTTCCTTAGCAGCGGTGCTTAGTGTAAATAGCAGCAGTGCTGAAGTGTGCATCCCATAGCAGCGGTGCTTAGTGTAATTAGCAGCATCGCTGTTTTGTGTATTTCATAGCAGCGGTGCTCAGTGTAATTAGCAGCAGTGCGTTTATAGATGCAGTGCTGTCATGTGTATTTCATAGCAGCGGTGCTTAGTGTATTGAACAGCATTGGTGAATTGTGTTCCATAATAGTGGCGCTTAGTGTAACTAGCAGCATTGGTGAAGTGGGTTTGTATTAGCGGTGCTTAGTGTAACTAGCAGCATTGGTGAAGTGGCTTTGTATCAGCTGTGCTTCGTGTAACTAGCAGCATTGGTGAAGTGCCTTTGTATTAGTGGTGCTTCGTGTAACTAGCAGCATAGGTGAAGTAGCTTTGTATCAGCGGTGCTTCGTGTAACTAGCAGCATTGGTGAAGTGGCTTTGTATTAGCTGTGCTTAGTGTAACTAGCAGCATTGGTGAAGTGCCTTTGTATTAGTGGTGCTTAGTGTAACTAGCAGCATTGGTGAAGTGGCTTTGTATCAGCGGTGCTTAATGTAACTAGCAGCATTGGTGAAGTGGCTTTGTATTAGCTGTGCTTAGTGTAACTAGCAGCATTGGTGAAGTGGCTTTGTATCAGCGGTGCTTAATGTAACTAGCAGCATTGGTGAAGTGGCTTTGTATCAGCGGTGCTTAATGTAACTAGCAGCATTGGTGAAGTGGCTTTGTATTAGCTGTGCTTAGTGTAACTAGCAGCATTGGTGAAGTGGCTTTGTATTAGCTGTGCTTAGTGTGACTAGCAGCATTGGTGAAGTGGCTTTGTATCAGCGGTGCTTAATGTAACTAGCAGCATTGGTGAAGTGGCTTTGTATCAGCGGTGCTTAATGTAACTAGCATCATTGGTGAAGTGGCTTTGTATTAGCTGTGCTTAGTGTAACTAGCAGCATTGGTGAAGTGGCTTGCATCAGCGGCGCTTAGTGTAACTAGCAGCATAGGTGAGGTGTGTTATGTGGCTGGGCTGCTCCGTGTAGCTTAGAGCAGCGTGCTTTCTGTATTTCTACCAGTGTGGCTTTGTGTTTGGGACTCACGGCAGTGGTTTTAGTGGAGTTTATCGGTTGCTACTTTGTCTGTTTTGTAGCAGTGTCACATTGGAGCAGTGCTGTCCTGTGCACACCAGTGATGCTCACACATTGTCTTTGGTCGCTGCTTTGGTGTTCTGCCGATACCTCTCTGGTGGTGTTACTTTCTGTACTTGAGATTGGCTCTCTAGCAGTGCGCAGGGCACTCCCGATCCTCTGCTGGGGCGGGTGCCCCTGCTGAGTTGGGGTTTGGGCATTGGGGTGGAGGGGGGCGAGTGGGGGGGGGGGGGGCTCTAGGGGCTAAGGCTAAGGTGTAGTGGATCTAAGTAAGGGCTGGGAATGCCAGCTTCTGCTCCATGCTGCAGGTGAGAGGGCGCCAGACAGGGTCAGACTGTTTCATGGCCTCATGGTAGACATGGCCTGCAATGAACAAAGATGCAAGCACGCGCCTATAGCTTGCAAACGACCCTCGTAAGCGCGTCGTAAGCTCAAAACTAGCCTGATTTGCAAATGCCGGACACCTTTTTAGCTATTTTGACTACTATTAGGAGGCACTTTAATTGTTGTGGACCAGGCCTATTTTTTGCCCCAGTGGGTGATGATGGCCCAGCACTTGTGTGGGTGTGTGGAAGGGGTGGGGGTCATACCGGATGTGTAATTACAAAACGGGTGAAGGGTGAACGCTCTCTGGTCTTGAGGCTGTGAACTTGGTTTCGAGGTCTCTTTTCCAGGTGGTCTCTGGATACCGAGGGGCTACTGTAAGGGGGGCTGCGGGGCCTGAGTTGGGAATGTCTGCACAGGGCTGATGGGTCGGGGGTCTGGTCTCACGACGGTGGCTTCTCTTTCTCACCCGTGAATTCTCTCCCTCCGCAGGTGAAAGTCTGGTTCCAGAACCGGCGGACCAAGTTCAAGCGCCAGAAACTGGAGGAGGAGGGCTCGGACTCTTCCCAGAAGAAGAAGGGCACGCACCACATCAACAGGTGGCGAATAGCCACTAAGCAGGCTAGCCCCGAAGAGATAGACGTGACCTCCGACGACTGAGCCCTCCCCGGGCTACCGAGGACGTACTGTACCTGCCGCCGCCGCTCACACCACCACACGGACACTGGGGAGAGAACGGGGCGCCCAAAATCACACAGCGCGGCTCTGCGCTGGGAATGTTCGGGGGGAGCAAAACCATGTTTTCTAGACAAAAGACATAAAAACTGAACAAAAGACAGGGGGCAACCAGGGAGAGAGGCCGGAGCCAGGTAGCAGCGCTTGGGGATGGGTGGCAGGCTCACGTGCCAAACAAGCCACCAACCCAAGGTGATGTGCCAGCAATCAATGTTTCCTGCAGGTGTGCTCAAGAGAAAGTACACATAACCACGGTACATTTTGCACTTGACCGTTTTCCCATATCTTTTTAACGAAATCAATTCAGCCATTAGTCCACGAAACCAGTTAAAATAAGAAAACCTCAATTTCAGAAACTTGAATTGCACGGGAAGTGAATAAAGAAACATTTCAATATTTTTTTATTTGCGCTAGGTTACATGTTCTTTCATTTTTCAGGGCGTACTCGGTTTGACCGGAAATGCTGCGAATTATATATATATATATATATGTATTCAAGCGAAAGAGAGGCTGAGGGCAGATGGGAAGTGCATTTTACCCAGAAGTGCGTAGGGGCCAGGACATGATAATGGAATGTGGAGTGTTGGCATCTGGGCTTTTAAAGGACATTATTTGTGAAGTTGCCTTTTCTTGGAGCATCGAATAGGTAGGCTACCCTGTGGAGTAAAAAAAAAACCTGAACTTTGTGACCGGCGAGCCCCCAGCACTGAACTTGTAATTTCAAAGACTTTAGAGCTTGTCAACCGTGAAAAACACGAACTGTTTTCTTAAATGTATTCTATACCAGAATGTAAATATTTTTGTGTTTGTGTTAATTTGTTAGAATTCTAACACACTATATACTTCCAAGAAGTATGTTATTGTCAATAAAGATTTATCAGTATGCTCGCAGAGTACAAACCTCTGTTTTGACAAGTTGCGTTTTTTAATGTTTCCAGACTGTGGGAAGGCGTCGCTGAGCTGTAGTTTACAATTGTTGTTTGCCTGCTGGCTGCAGGATGTGCTTTATAGTTTTTTTTTAGTTTTTTTGTTTGCAGTTTTATATAGGGCGAACTCGACCCGAAGGCATTGGGAGAGTTTTACCCGAGTACCAACTACATTACTCAAGGACACATTCCTTTTTTGTATGCACGGGGTAATTACGTGATTTTCCAGAATCACGGGATGGTGAGCCGACCCAAGACTCGAACCTGTCCAGTTCTGCTCGCCTAGGTCACGCTTTGTCCTACCCAACCCTGCCTGCCGGGACCCCGAGAAGTTCTTTGTAAGCCAGCTCACTTTGATCTGCTTGTCTCAACTACACCGTTGTTTGACCTGTTGTGACTTTTTGAAACGCACCCTATAATAGTTGTGCTTGTGTCACTGATGTTGGTAAGTGCCAGTGTGTGTAGGCATGATTGTGTATACTGGAATTAATAAAGGTGCATGTATAGAAATGTATGTTCACCTTCTGTAAGTATATGCTCCGTGTGTGTTCACATATACATAGGGGTACACAGGTGCACGCGCTGGCGCACGCCCATGCGTTTACATAGGTGCGCCCCACATCCATTCTCAGGCCGCTGTGGAAACCCATTAACCAGGATCGATGCCCTCCAAAGGTCACCAAGTTTGGCGCAAATGTGAGTGGTTGGAAACTATGCTTTTATGTCGATGTATTTCTAGACTTTGCGAAGTCAAAAGTATGTCCAAAAGTACCCAAACACACGCACTTAGTCAAGTGTGTAACTAACTGTACAACACCACTTACATTCACGCGTGCGCACACACACTTGCTTCACCCCCTTGCACGGTCCCACGAGCCGGTAGCATCACGATCCGTGACAAACCACAGCTATGAGGGACTCATTCCGTGGTGCCCCCACGCTGGGCCCTTGCCCCTCGGCTGTGGGCTGGCAACACTCTCCCCTGGTGCAGCCGGTGCGGGCCTCTGCCCTCCCCGAGTGCAGGCCGGGCCTGCGCACCTCAGATATGGCCCGGTGCTGCCCGAGGCGGCGGCCTGGACCCGTCTAGAGTCCGCAGCTAGTTTTCGGGAGCAGCCCGGGTTGTTCACGGTTCGCCGGCCCCTTCCCCCGATAGGCCCTTTAATCAGGCTTCTGCCCATTGACAGTCGGACCCTGCCTGCTCTGTGTAGCTACAAAGGCCCCTGGCCGCTTTTGTGCGAGTGCAAATCAGGCCTGCCAATTACCATACCGGGGATACAGCACCCCCTCCTTTAATCTCTTAATCCCCGCGTCCAGGGGGGCTGCTTGGACATAATTTAGGACAATCTGACTACTTCTTGCCCTGTGATAAGGGTCCCGCTACAATGGCTTTGAACTCAAATAAAATACACGCTTTGTTAGACGAGCAGCCAAGCAGGCCTCAGATCAGCCGGTGCTTACGCGTGTTGGCGCTATAGGGCGCTGGGGCCGGTTAAAGCGAGCCCTCAACTGCCCAGCCACCGAGGAGCTGTTCTCTCCGTGAAATACACGCAAGCCAGCTGCGTTTACAAGGTACCAGCACAAGAGAAAGGATAAGAAAAGAAAACAAAATCAGTAGTAGCTTTCGTACCAAAGTGAGAACACGAGCATAACGGGGCTACAGAATCCAAAATAAAAACAGGTGAAAAATAAGCGCCTTCTCTAGCGCTCACTGCATTCTTCAATTGATACTGGAAGCCTCATTAATATGGAATTTGTGTAACAAAGCACAGCGGTGTGGGCTAAAAAATATACTCGATGTACTGAATGGCAGACATTAGGCATGCTGTGGTTTCGTTACTGCAAAAGTAGAAACTAAGGAAGAGTGTTTGTCTGACCTGCGTTTAATTTGTTTACTAACATGACACATCTACATTACCTACTGTTAATGGCATCGACAGCAAAGTCGTTACTATGGAAGTGTGTCGAATAAATTAGTTGTTTACTAATGTCAGTGGTATGACAAGAATACATGTGAGTTTTTAACATTTCTGCTTTGGCCTATTGAAGCGCCAATACATTTTATGGTGCGGTGTGCACTTTATAAATTAAATAATCGTATTAACTGAAACGGGTGACTTTATGGCTATTGTGTGGAAGATGCGGACTCTATCTGCCTCATACTGCGGCCAAGTAATCGTGAATGAGTTTCTTGCACATCTAGTCCACCCTAGAACTAGCAGTGTGTGTTTGTCGAGTCTTCGAGGCGCCCACAGGACTGAAGATGCTCTGAAAGCCAGTTTAGCAGCCAGTTTGTATTCCTGCCGTCAGTGCAATAAAAGCTCTCACGCTCACAAGATGCAACGATTCCCGGAAAAAAAACCGCCACAGGGGCCCAACACAAACACTTTTCAATTCATTAAAACATGCACATTTTTAAAGAGATTTCGCCCTAAACAGGTTCATTTCCTTAAATAGGACGGAGTGTTCTCCGGCTCGATAAGAAGCTTATGTCGCAGGAGCGCGGAGCACAAGGGGGTTCCTCCATTTTGGTTAATCGTCCCGTGCGCAGCAAACAGGCTTCAGAGAACGCTATTAGCTTTGGGGAGAGCAGAAGAAGGGGAGACCCTCCCTAAAAGCTTTATTACAGGCCGGGCTTTGAAAGTGGGGGATTAGCCGGCTGAAAGGCCCCCACAATGGCGGGAAGAAAGGGGCTCATGCTAATGAGGTTAATGCGCTGTGTATGCGGGCGCAGCACAGCTTCATTAGGCGCCCTATCTGGCGCTGCAGCGGCCCGGCTCCCGGCCGGCCCCGCCCGAGCCCTGCACGGCCGCTCCGCCGGCTCTGCGCGCAGCCGATAATCATATCTTTTCAAGTCGGAATTAAGATAAAGAAAGTGAGGTCCGGGCGACTCGCCTTGATCCGCGGCAAACACATTGGGGGACTTTCCAGCCCCCCTCCCCTTATGGAAAGAGCCAGCATCTGCAAACACCACTGTTACTTATAATAATAATAAGAACAACTGTTTTTTTTATGTAGTGCTGCGTCTTGCACTTTTCTGCTGGTTCTAAGCGCTGTAACCTGCAGCTGTTGCTATTGCCCATTTTGTGGCATCCGCCTCGGATGGACCATACCGATTTATAATCACGAAACATATATCAATGTGATACTTAACATGGTAATACATAAAAAATAACATTGTGCCCTCTGCACGTCTATCTATCTATCTATCTATCTATCTATCTATCTATCTATCTATCTATCTATCTATCTATCTATCTATCTATCTATCTATCTATCTATCTATCTATCTATCTATCTATCTATCTATCTATCTATCTATCTACACACACACACACACTAAAAAAACAAGAGTTAAAGTGATGTTTTAGTTAGGTGAAAGTGTCAGTTAAAAATACTATTTTCAACCTGAAATTCACCAGTTATAGTTAACTGAATCACCAAAACCTTTTTTACTGGAGATGTTATTAATCTCAGATGACATCAGTGATGTTATCATCGAGATCATAGACAAAGTCATGAATGATGTAATGTGTGAGATCATAAGCAAAGCTTGGCAAGCAATGGCAGCTCCACGAGGGAGTGCTGTGGGACTGCTGTGGGACGGCGGGCGGGGGAGGGGCAGGGTGGGGGGTAGTAAACTCCGGCATATGGCCAAACCGAGTTAAACACATAAATAAATAAAGAAATAAATAAAACAAATTGCATTATGCGCGCTGCACCGCAGATTGGGCTGCAGCGCGTGAAATGTAATTTGTTTTATTTATTTATTTATGCACCTAACTCGGTTCGGCCGTATGCCAGAGTTTACTACCCCCCACCCAGCCCCTCCCCTCCACCCTGCAGCACTCCCTCGAGGAGCCACCGCTGATGGCAAGTGTGCAAGTTATAGTTACTTGGGTTATCTATATGTGATCAATTGCAGGGTTTTTTTTAGCTTAAAATTGTATTTTTAATTGGCATTTCACCTAAATATAATGTGACATGACCCTTTTGTTTGTACAGTGATTTTTTTAAAGTATTTTTTTTTTTAAGTAAGGTATTGCCATGTTTAACGCGAATCACACTTGAACATTTGGATTTTTTTCAGTGAATTTTCAGTTTTTTTTTTTAACATGAAGTAAGATTTTATTACCACACCTAACTATACCAAGCCTTTGGCTGTGCACAGCCGGTGCTTAGACACAGTCCCTGTCCCAACCATCCAAGTGCACCCAACTCCCAGGGAAGCCCAACTCCCCACAGGCAGCAACACCCCCTCCCACCAAATGTCCCGCAACACCTCACAGACACTCACCCAATTTCTTTTTGTTTGTGTTTTATTGGGTTCCTCAGTAATCTTGCGGTAATTTTTTAGTTCTCCTGTCAATTTGACTGGGGCACACTGAGAACCGTGAGTCTGAGCAATGGGGGGAAAAACGCACTTTGACTTTGCATCTTTGGGACCTCACCCCCACGAGCCCAGTGCCCAGAAGTAAGAGTACCCTATGTCCCCTTATATGTTGTTTTATTTGAATTTTCAGGAGACAAGGACTGAGTCCTAAATTGGCTACTGCAACATTTCTCTTAAAAATGCAGCCAGCCCATCACAGTGACATGTTTCGCGGGACTAGACTATCCAAATGCTTCTTTTACCTTTTTGTTCCTCAGTACTCCCTCTGTAGTACTACGTCGCTAGACATCTATATATTTTGAAGCTTAAATTCTCTCAAAAGCTGAACAGATTTTCACCAAATCTAAAAAAAGCATGCTTTCTCAGTAAAGATCTAGCTTTCTGCCAAATTTGTTGTAATTCCGTTCAGGTGTTTTGGCTGTAGCATTGTCTAAAGTTCCTACAGGACATTGCATGGGGATATGCGTTTTGGGACCCCCCTCCTCCTTTTACTTGGCCCTTGCTTGACAGATTTTCTCAAAACTTTCATGGAAGGAGCAAAGGTGGATCGACCTCTGTTTTTTGGAAAGGTTTGTGAAGATTTGACAAACAGCATCAAAGTTATTAGCAAAATAAAAAATCTGTTTCTGATGGAAACATGGTCCTAACTATAACCACACAGTAGCGACTGTCAAATATATGTAGAGAGAGAGAGAGAGAGAGAGAGAGACATACACACATAATTGTGTAGTATCCATTTTTCGAACAAAAAAAAAGATTGCTCAATTTTATAGGCACACCCACACACAGTACGTAGATCCACAGTGTACTATGCTATTTATTATTGCATTCATTGTAGCTGCCTTTATGGTTAATGCCATGGCTTTTTATCAATGTATATTTGTTTAAAAAAAGAGATTAAACCAAAATAGGAATGCAAGGGGTTCCATTTGTGTGGAGAGGTAGAAACCACATAGAAGGGATCGTATGAGTATTATCAGAGATGCAAACCATGACTTTTTCCCTCATGATTTGTGCCATATTATCCAAGTCAACCGTTATATGTTTTTCATATTACATATTTTTTGTAGGGTAGTTAGTGTGAAAAAGCTATTTTCCTCAAAGTGCAGCTAACAAGGGGCAGTGACTGGACTTAGAATGTTTATGTTTTGTTTACCTTTCCTGAAAAAATAGTCATTGAACTAATGGGCATGGTGAGTGGATTTAAGAAAATGTATGGTAGCAGCATGTACCCCATAAGTAAGGATTTGTTTATTGTCATATCATTTAACACATTTGCAGATTTCATCAATGATGTTGTTTCTAGTTAAAGTGGATGAAAATAATACTGCTAGAGAATGTTCAGCTCAATTTTCAATTTTTGCAGCAGGATTTAGATAACTTTGTCACTCAATGTGTTCCTCCAGACCACATAATCCTAGTAGCCATGACAATGTTAAAGCTGTCCTTAGTAGTTTGGGGGCTGTCACTATGATAATGAAATCCATATTTACAGGCAACTGTGAAATATGTTCCATATTTCTCAGTTGCCTCTGTTACATGGGTTTTTATATCACAGTTTTGTGTGTAATTAAAGCACCAAAAAGGCTGTTACACAATGGCAGTTGCCACTGTGCAATTATAGTTAGGTCAGAGTTTCCATAGTAAGAGTGTTTTTTTTCTCGCTAATAGCTTTGATGCTGTTTGGCAGATCCGTTTGATGAATCTACATGAAACTGACTAAAGAAAACAAATTAATCTACCTCAGCTCCTTCATGAAAAGTTTTGCTCTGATCTGTCAATCAGGCACCAAGAATGCGGGAGGTCTAGGAGGGCGGGTCACAAAAGTGAGATTTACTATGATAATTCCTACAGGAAGATTTGCTCCTCAATACATAAAAAAAATAGACTAGCAGTACCCCAAAAAATAAATAAATAAGAATATGGACTTTTTATTGGCCAAAGTAGCTTTTTCTTTTGTCACCCATTTCAGTATGTACAGAGCAATCTGTTTAGTTGTCTTCAACTATGAACAAATGTTCTCTATCTGCAAGTCCTGATGAAAAATAGGGGAAATCCGTAAGGAGGCAGGGTGGGCCTGCCCTGACATCCTGGGCCATGCATGGGAGTCCAAAAGGGATGTCATTTGAGATGTCATCAGTAAAGTTATCAATGATGCCATTTAACTCATCATGAGTGATCTATTATGCAAAGCCATAAGCAGTGCATGGTGGGGACACAAGTTATAGTAAGTATACTTGTGAATTTCAGTTATTTGATTTTAAGAAGTTAGGTTTCATCTCATTTAGATGCCTAATCAAGCATCACCTTAACCTTTGTTTTTATCAGTGAATATCTACATATATATGTGTATATATGCTTGTATATATACTGCTTGCAATACTTATCACAGAACATGGACCACGGACCACAAAATGAGTGCTGAGAGTTTTATTTAATGTCAACCATTTACGCGCTTCAGCCCTTATGAGCCTTGTTCACATGACAAGCGCCATGGCTTCAAAGTACCTTTTAAACCATTTCTTAAAGTGATAGGTGCATATAAATGACAGTCATAGATGTCCACAAAAGACTTCTTATTGATTGTGTTCAAGATTTCACCAATTGATGATTTTTAGAATTGTTGAACTGTTAATTAATATGCAAAAAACAGTAAATAAATCCTAATCTAAATATAGAATTATTTTCGGTTGAGATTTTGTTGTTACATCAACAAAGACATAAAACCATAGGTGAAATTTTTTCTATAGGACTTGTTGTCTAATGTAAAACGTACACATTTGTGAATCATGTTACCAATTGGAAAAACTAAAATTATCATTCAATATTATTGGCTTAACATGATTCATACTTGAGCCTTATGACTAAGGACTGCTATACAACTTCATTACTTCATTTTATATATATATATATATATATCGAAACAATCCTGACCGCTGTCAGCGCGGACTAAACAGGCGCGGACCTCCTCTCCTTGCAATGAATTCAAACTTTGTTAATAAAGCGCCCTCACACCGTCAGTCGTGTTAGCAGTGGTGATTTTTATTTTCAGCAATCACAGAGCGGGTGCTCTCCTCGACGCGTTTCGCTCCGCAGGCGGAGCTTGGTCACATGACACGCCAAAAGTAGGTGTTGCAATATAAAGTGTTTTAAAAGCTCAATTACCCATAAAAACGGGATGAAAGGCGAAGATAAACAAGATGGCATGGTAACAACTATTAAAACGATGATGACAGGTTGTATAAAATACAGACTTTGAAAGTGCAAAACAGCAATGAGAGCAAAGTGCTCCTGTCTCAATTTGATGACGTGGCCAATAGGAATTCTCACATGATGGCAAGTGCCTGATCTCAGAGATTTTACAAAAGCAACATTACCCGTAGCAAGTTCATAGCAGTACATACAAATTATAGCAAGAATAAAATGCCAATGCAATATTCAATAAAAATGTAGACAGGTTACGCTAAAAACAGAGTTCGACAGACGGTAAAGTGCAGATGCATTCACTGAGGACGCAAAACATCATATATATATTACCAATAGAAAGCGATGCACAAAAGATGTCAATCACAGTCTGTTGCATGCCAGTTTAACTAAAGTGCTAGTGCCTAATGGGTGAAAAAATAACTAACTGTAAAAAAAGTGACTATGACGGCTGAGGCACAATCTTATTCAACATGCTAATTCATAACAGTTTGTATGGGCCTAAATATCAACGAATTAAAAAAACTTTCATTTTTAAAAATGATCTACAAAAAGAAGTTACACTACAGACAAAGAATAATAAAAACAGAGATGCCCTATTTACAAGAAATTGTGCAATTCATCTCGACTCCAAAGGACGACAGCGGACCCAGACGTTAGAAGCGCTTAGATTTTTATTGTGCTTTTCCCCGCACCTCCGCCATAACGCGTTTCAAGCCTAACGGCCGTTGATCATATATATATATATATATCAAAAGAGTTGCTCTCGCAAGTGAAGAGACCCACACGATGTCTGTTTTCACCTTTCTTTATTGGGAAGCAGCAGCAGGCCCAGACAAATCTTCGCAACGTAAATGCCACCATTCTTTGCCATACGCGTTTCAGAAATCCATCTTTCATCAGTGGCTAGGCATGAGTGAAGGGACTGGATTAGTGTGCTATTTTTATGCAGGTGATACTCAGTTCTGGACTCCGCCCCCTTGGGCGTGTGCTCGCTTTGCACTCTGGTTGTAGTAGTCTTTAGCGATATTGTCTTCCGTAGTGGTGCACACTGTACCTTCCCTTTCACCAAATAACTCCCGTTGGGTCGTTTGCTGGGACTTGTGTGGCTTGATGCTTATTCATTCCTCCTTATTAGGGCACGCCGCTCCGTATCTGTGCCCTAGGTTGCAGGCACACGGACCCGCCTGGACAGCGGTGGGGTTCTCTTCGTGACCCACACGACGTCTGTTTTCACCTTTCTTTATTGGGAAGCAGCAGCAGGCACAGACAAATCTTCGCAACGTAAATGGCGCCATTCTTTGCCATACGCGTTTCAGAAATCCATCTTTCATCAGTGGCTAGGCGTGAGTGAAGGGACTGGATTAGTGTGCTATTTTTATGCAGGTGATACTCAGTTCCTGACTCCGCCCCCTTGGGCGTGAGGTTCCGTGATTCTGAACCTGTTCAATAAAGGTAGTCGTACCTAGACGATTTTGGTCTCAGCGGACCGCAAATGACGAGTGCGGTACGTACGAGTGTTTTCGTCATAATCGATCAATACGAACACTAGGTATTCAGAGATTCCGTTCGAACCTTCGGGTTCCATTTTGTGTGCGGTGGCCATTTTGTGTCTGGTTGCCCTCACATAGGCCGATGACTACGGCCGAACGAGTGTTTGGGACACGTACACCTTTAGCTGACTTTTGTGTGACCTGAACGAGCTGACTTCTTTGCCCGAGGCTGACTTCGTTGAGCCAGTTCCTTGTTAGGCAGCTGGTCAGATAGAGATCAAAGAGCAGGACATTGCTGAGTTTATGGTACACGCACACACCCTTCTATCTTGCTTCTCATCTGCTTCTGTTCCTTCCTTTTATGGTTTAATTTATGATTTGGGTTGAGGTCTTTTTATTATGGGCTTGTTTAAAGAAGAATGTTGGATTTTGCCTTATCATTTCTGGTTGGCTGGACAACCGAAAGTGGGTTTGTCGTTATGCGATACGTTTGAAATGTCACCATGTGATTGGTCCGTTTGTAAATAATTGCTGCTAGTCAGGAATGTGATTTTTAGCATAAAAGATGATGTCTCGCTATACTAAGGTGTGCAGTCTCCTGAGAACATACACCGTGTTGTACTTCTAGGATCTCTGTTCCTGGTTGCAGCCAATAAACTTGGTCTTTGACGTCACCGAGAAGTGTCCTGTGTCTCTATTTGCCAAGGCAGGGGAACTCGAAGACATCAGGCGTTTTCCCTGGCGCCGCTGGGTTCTAAAACCCGGTTCTTCAGTTGGCGCCCACGTGGGGCGACTTCAGCGGTACCAGTCCAAGCCTTAAGATCGTGAGGAGCTTCGTGTGAAAATTCTAGAGGAAGGCCTGCCACTTCATCGACCCCTGTATGTCGTCGTGGTCCGAAAGTCTTTGCTGCGAGGTTCCCCGCTTTCTGACGGCTACGAAGGACTGCTGCCCTGACTGTCGTCCTGTCTTGGAGCCATTAGACGATTTGTGGAGCGAGACGATAGACGGGTCTTCTGGCGACGTCATCGACATTTCAGTTAAGTATGAGTGGAGCGTCTCCCAGTCCTTAGTTTTGTTTTGGTATCCCTTTGGGATTCTTTGATTTGGGACCTGCAGGCCTCAAAGCCGAGGGACTCGTGTATTCGTGAGACTGTCGTTTTTGATATTCCCTTGAAGTTTGAAGCTAGACTAGTGAGTGAAGATGCCTGGTCTTAGCAGACTTGGAAAAATATTTTGTTGTGGTTGTAATAGGGATTCCTGATTGGAGGATTCGTGTCCGGTTCCTCCGATTGGAACTCCGACCTATGAGCTCTATTTAAAACATGGCATGGGCCCCATTATGTATAATGAAGTATGGATTAGGTATACCAGGAAAGACGGTGTCCTACAGTGGCCCCGTTATGGTAGCTTTGAAACAGAGATTTTAGACAATCTCGAAGTTAAACTGTTCAAGAAGAAAGCCCGGCCGGCAATGTTTGACTCTTTCCGCTTATGGCGAAAGGAAGCCAAACAGAAAGAAATCAAGTTAGCGAAGCGAAATAAGAGAGAAAAAGGTATGTCAATGGTGCAAGCTGCTATACAGTTTAGGGATAATGAGGAAGAACAAGAAAGCGAACAGTTGCTTAGGCAACGTAAATTAGAGGTAGACAAGTGCTATCCAGCTCTGCCACTTCAACAGCAGGAAAAAAAGAAAGATCTTGTGAAAGATCCTTTAATGTCACACCTATTGAGTTTGCCACCCCCTTATGTGCAGAGTGCTACAGCACCTCCGCCTCCTGTAGTTGCGCAATCTCCGGTTGCTTTGCCACCTGTTATTCCTCAACAGCCAGCTCCTCTTCCGTTGGCTTCTATTCCTTTGGCGCAGCCTCCTCAAGGGCCGCCGCCTTTTCTACCTCCTTCGTCTGCTACTCCTACGTCTGTATTGCCTGCTCCTTCTGCTACTGTTCCGACTTTGGTTTCCTCTCATTCTGCTTTGACTCCTGTTCTCTTGTCAACTAAGCATGGGCGAATTTTGCGAATCTCGCGTTCGCGAATTTTGCGGATTTGCGAACTCGCAATCCGCAAAATCCGCGAATTCTCGCGAATTTGCGGATATTTTTTTTTTGTGTGTTTGCGCGGGTTTCTGCCAGTTCGCGAGGGTTTTGTACAATGTCGCAAATTGCGAACTTACCTGTCGGGTCGCAAGTTTCGCGAACTTGTTGTTTCTACGTGTCCAGCCTGTTTGGGACACTCTTCTTCATCACTGCCACTCTCTGTCACCACTGCCACTCTCTGACTACTCATGCCACCCTCTGGCCCACCCATGCCACCCTCTGTTTCATCACAGCACCCTCTGGTTGTCCAGTCAGTGTACATTATTGTGGCAACGCAAGCACACCTTCCCTGCCTCAAGTGACCTGAATTAATTTGGGGCTGATTAATGTGTCACAGAATATTTTTTTAGCTGGCACCTGCTTCCTTAGTGCTTCCTGATTAGTGATCTTTTGAACTTGCTAAGTGCTTTCATTGTTGCAAAATTAGTTACAACACCTGCCCTGCCCCAACTGACAATAATGAATTAGGGGCTGATTAATGGATTTGAACCTCCAGCCTGGCTCCTGCTTGTCTCCCTTAGCTGTAATTCAGGACCTTTGTGGCATATGTGTAACTATTCTGAGGTTCAGAGCAGGGTCACATAATAGTTGCAACTGGCAACTGAACTCTGGAGGGGCCCCTCAGGAAGCACTACAGGAAATGGCTACTAATGATGAGCCTGAACTTTTGAACCTGGTAAGTAGTTTCAGTTTTGCTAAGATCGTATTTCTGCAATTTTGCACTTATTCGCGGGGCGCGAAGTTGTACTGGGAAGCCGCGAACTCACGCGAACAGTGCGAGCAGTGCGAGCAAAATCCGCTGCTCGCGGATTTGCGGATTTTGCGGGAGATTCGCAAATCTCGCGGATTGCGAATTTAAGTAAAAAACGGCAAAATACGCGAGCGAAACGGATTTTCCACCCATGGTTATTGTCAACTTCTCCTTCTGTTCGACAGAGAATGACGATACTGTTGTTGGTCTCTTTTCTCCTCTTTTTGGGTCATTGGGTATGTCTCCCGTTGCAGAGCGTAAACAATTGCGTAGCCAATTGCCTGGTCCCGCTGAGCGGACAGTGTTGGAGTACTTAGCGCGAAAATGGGTTACTTATCCTTTGCACTATAGTCTTGAGTGTGTTATGGATGTTTTCAGTCAATGGGGAGCACCGACACAGAGATATGTTTTCGATATGATGTGTTCTTCCCTTCGTGAAGAATGGGAAGATGGTGAGTCAAGACAAGCTCCACCTGAGTTGTTCCGTATACGGTCTGAGTTTGCGAAGGGAACTCTAGTGGGTATTGAGGTTGAGAAAGCAGTTGCGACGTTGTTGTCGTTTAGGAGTGAATCTCCTTTTCAGCGACTGTTTGAGCCTGATTCTTCAATTAGGAGAAAGGCGCGACAATACCCGATGCGAGAGGTTCCCCCGGTTTGGAGACCCGGTGATGCACAAGCTGTTCCACCTGTTCTGCCACATTTTCAGCGCGTTTGGGTACATGTTCCATGGAAGCGTGCTGAAGTTTTAGCCCTTAACCAGACTTTGCCTGATCCACGTAAAAATCCTGCAGGGTGCTATAAGGAATTAGCTCAGACTGCGGGATCATGCATTATGAATTTGGCTGATATAGACATGTTGTTTGGAAATGTAGTTCCACAGCCTTTATGGGGATTGATTCATCATACGGATCATGCACATTAGTTTGGTGATACATGGAATAATCTTAGAGCTGCAGATGCTAGACAAGTTGGTGGTGCTAAACCAGAGGATGTGATTGCTGACCTTCCTGGTAGGATTATTGATTAAATGAAGACTTTGATGCCTGCTATGCGTGTCAATTGGGACAAATTGTCTGCGTGCAAGCAGAAGAAATACGAAAGTGTGTCTGACTTCTTCACTAGGTTCGAAGAGACGTTCATCGACCATAGTGGTCAGGATATGAGTACAGAAGGTGGTCAACGGTTGTTCGCTGACAAGTTTGTGCATAATTTGCTTCCCGAATTGTGCAATAAGTTGAAGGATTCTGAGAGTGCTTGGGCTGTTTCTACGTCAGCGCAGATTTTGGCTACTGCCCAGTACTACGAGAATAGAGATAAGGATGAGAAAGAGAAAGCGGATAGGAAGACTAAGGAATTGAAGACTAAAGTTCTTCCACAGCAAGCTTATCCACCTCGTAATAATCAGCGCGATTATCAGCAACCTCAGCAATATCAGAGAAACTCGCAGAGGTTCGAGTCTTCTCAACAGCGTTTTCCTGTAGGTCCTAATCAGTGTGCGTATTGCAAAGAAGAGGTTCATTTCAAGAGTAGTTGTCCGGTTCTGTTACAGCGCACGAATGGTGCTTCTGGTGTGAGAGGTCGAGGTGTTCAACAAGCTCTTAGAGGTAGAGGTCGTGGTCAGAATGCGCGTTCTTTGCCTCCACAGAACTCTATGAATAGCTTTGATCAGCAGAATGGTGCTTCTGGTAGGACAGCACAGTACTATATGGATGATTATTATGTTGAAGGTGAGGATATGGATGGTAATGATTGCTAGGACAGCCATAGACAAAGAGAGGGAGTTGTTTCAGTTCCAGTAGATCAGAGTGGACCTTACGTTGAAGTGATTGCATCAGGTGTGTCAGAAAGTTTTCTGTTGGATACTGGTGCTGCGAAGAGTTCTATCATGCACTCTAAACTCCCTGGCGCACCTTTGTCTGGCTTAACGAATGTTTCAGTAGGTTTTTCTGGCGCCCCGTTACTAATCTGATTTCTAGTCCGTTGTCTGTTTCTGTTGGACCATGTGAATTTGAAGCACCCCTTATTCTGATGACTGGTTGTGGTGAGAACTTGTTGGGTTTGGACTTGTTGAAGAGATTGTATGCAACGCTATATTGTTCTCCTTCGGGAGTACAGCTTACATTGGGAAAGAGAGTGATCTCTCCGATGTATATATCTAAAGATCGACTTCCACCTGAATTGTCTTCTCTCCCTGATTCTCTTTGGGCTACTGGTCCTAATGGTGTGGGTCTCGTAGAGATTCCGCCATATGTTGTGACGTTGAAAGCGAATGCTAGATTGCCACGTATTCCCCAATATCGGATTTCCAGTGATGGTGAAAGAGCACTTCTGGCGATTATCTATGATCTGATTGAGAAAGATGTGATTGAGGAAACGAGAGGAAATGTGTGCAATAGTCCGGTTTTGCCTGTTCTGAAAAGAACTGATTCTTCACAGCCTCCTGTATATAGGTTTGTGATTGATCTCCGCGAGGTGAATAAGATTGTAGTTCCACAATTCCCTGTTGTGCCTGATATCACCGCTTTACTGACTTTGATTCCACTTCAGCCACGTGGTTTTCGGTGATTGACTTGAAGAATGCTTTCTTCAGCATCCCGATTGCCGTGGAGAGTAGGGATATTTTTGGCTTCTCTTTAGGAGGACAAAGTTTACGGTTTAAGCGCGCTCCTCAAGGCTATTGTGAGTGTCCATCGATCTATACTCAGGCTTTGAAAACGCAACTTGATTTGCTTGTTTTACCTGATGGTGCTGCTCTTATCCAGTATGTTGACGATCTGTTAGTTGCTGCTGACAATGAAGAGATTTGTAGAGAGGCTACTTTGTCGTTGCTACGTCATTTGTCTGATTTCCATCATAAGGTGTCTCTTTCGAAGTTGCAATATTGTCGACAAGAAGTTACCTACTTAGGTCACCTCTTACCGAAGGAGGGAAGGAAACTGACCCCAGAAAGAATACAAGCTATTGCGAAAATGAGTGTGCCTACGACACAGAGAGAAGTACGTGCTTTTCTGGGTATTACTTCGTATTGTAGACAGTGGATCCCTAATTTTTCATTGCTTGCAAAACCTTTGATAGCTCCTCCTGTTAAGGATACTCCTAATCCTATTCCTTGGACTGAGGAATGTCAGAAGAGCTTTTCAGAATTGCGTGATGCGTTGTGTTCGGCTCCTGTGTTGGGTACTCCCGACTACAGTAAGCCTTTTACATTGTATGTCCACGAGAGAGAGAGGGATGTGCATTTTCAGTTTTGACTCAACCGTTCGGCGATAAGCAACGTCCATGTGCTTATTTTTCGTCGACTTTGGATCCGGTAGCTAGAGCGTTGCCGAGTTGTTTGAGAGCTACAGCAGCAGCGGCTGTTTCGATTCGACAGTCTGCTGGTTTGGTGATGTACAATACATTGATTGTAATGGTTCCACATGCAGTGGATACCTTGTTGAATCGCACCAAGACACAGCACTTAACTAGTGCTCGGTTGTCGGGTTACGAATTGACACTGTTAGCGAGTCATGTGCATATAAAGAGATGCAACACGTTGAATCCAGCTACGTTGTTGCCGATTTCAGTTGAGACAGATGTTATTGAACAGCATGATTGCTTCCTTAGGACAGAGGAAGAAACGAAAGGGAGGATAGACCTTAGGGACACTCCTCTTGCAGAATGTGATGGTACCTTATGGGTTGATGGTTTGTGCTTTAAGCTTCCGAATGGTGATACGACTGCGGCATATGCTGTTACGACTTTGCATACGATTGTTGAAGCTGCACGTATCCCACATAATTCAGCGCAAGCAGCAGAGTTTATTGCATTGACAAGAGAGTGTGTGTTGCCGAAAGGAAAACGAGTGGCTGTGTACACCGATAGCCAGTACGCGTTTGGTGTGGCTCATAGTTTTGGACGTTTGTGGAAAGAACGTGGGTTCCTGACTTCGCATGGAACTAAGATTCAGCATGGTCAGTTGGTGAATGAACTTCTTGAATCTCTTACTTAGTTGTTGCAAGTTGCGATTGTGAAATGCAGTGTGCATAATAATGTCACTGATGATGCTGGTCGTGGTAATGCGTTTGCAGATGAAGTCGTGAAAGAAACTGCGAGAGATGTGATGAGTCGAATGTATGTTCCGGGTCCGGCGAGATGGGTTCCGGATAGAAGTCTGTGTGAAGATACGATTGAGAGTGTGAAATCCATCCAAGCTGAAGCTACAGATAAAGAGTTGAGTGAATGGAGAGAAAGCAAAGGTAAATTGGATTCGAATGGTTGTTGGATTGAATTGTCAGAGCTTCAGAGATGGTTGTTACCCGATGCGTATGTACTTCCAGTGGTTACGATGGCTCATGGAATGGCTCATGGAATGGCTCATATCAGTGTGAAAGGGATTTGCAAGTTGTTAGCTCCAGTATGGCAGAATGCTGGTATTCCTTAGTGTGCAGAGAATTTGATTAAGAACTGTATGGTGTGTTTGATGTACAATCCTGGTAAGGGAACTCCAACTCCAACTGGTCATTTTGCTCCTCCAACGTATCCGTTTGAGGCTTTGCAGCTAGATTTCATCCACATGGAGAGGTGCAACAACCTGAAATATGTGTTAGTGGTTGTTTGCTCTTTTTCAAGATGGGTGGAAGCCTACCCTTTGAAAGATAACACTGCCTTGTCCACAGCGAAAGCCCTTATCAATGAATTTTTCCCTAGGTTTGGTTTGCCGAGAATGATCTGGAGTGACAATGGGAGTGAATTTGTGCGTCAAGTGATGAAGAGAGTGTGTGATGGGTTAGGAATTAAGCAGAAATTTCCCGCTGCAAATCACCCCCAATCAGCAGATTTAGTAGAATGCTATAATGGCCCCTTAAGCTGAAATTAGCCAAGATTCAGGCGAGCTCTGGTTTACAATGGCCAGATGACTTGCCGTTAGCCCTTCTGTCCACAAGAATGACTGTGCATTCACGAATGGGACTTAGTCCTTATGAGGTTGTGTTTGGTCGCCCGGCAAATATTTGGGGAGTGCTGCGGCCGACAAAATTCAGCGAGATAGAGCATCCTGTATTGCTTGACTACCTGTATGAATTGACGGCTAAATTGCGTGTTTTTTCATCAACGGGTTCATGATACACTGCCACAAGCTTCTGAAGATCCAGGACACGCCATCGATGGGTGCTGGTAAAAAACTTCCAGCGGACCAAGAACGAGCAGCCCCGCTGCGGCGTACATTGTAAGAGGGCCCCTTTGCCTCTGCCGTACGACCGGTGGGTCCAGAAAGGACTTCCTGATTCTGAGACTGAGACTGTGCCTTTTAGCGATGCCTGTTTGATTGGAACGAACACTGAACGAGAAAGCGACGATCTTCTGCAAGAAGCTGTGCCTTCGTCGAATCGTTTGGACACTTCTGAACCTGAGCTCCTGTTCCGAGAACAGACATTGCCTGGCAAAGAGCGTTATAATTTGTGACCGAGAGGCGTGGAACTAATAATGAAATAAAATTCTTTCTTCACTGATATTTTTTTAAGGTTAAGCTCTCCTCCGAGGAACTATTTTGATTTTTGTTTTTCGAACCACCATCCAGGTTCAGCTGTAGGGTCGCGGTGTCAAGTCTTTGGAGTGCAAGCCGAAGACGTTAGGTCGACGGTTCTGGTTGGTCTGAGGGCGTTTCCCTGGACTGACAGACGCATTCCTTAGCACAGAACACCCTACCGCCGCGAGCAGCAAGATAGAGAGGATGGAGTTTTTTGAGATGGAGAGACCTGATGAAAGAATGAGCTTTAAGAGCAAAATGTGTAAACTCATGAGCAGAAAATGTTTTTTAATATTGTGTTTGTTTATGTTGCTTAGCTTAATGATGTTTTTAATTGGATATGTGACATTCTCTTTCCAAGTGATGTTCATGCCCACTACACAACCTATGCCTCCTCCTACTGTTTCTTTGCATTCTTTTTACCCTCTGCCCGAACATGAATCTATTAGAAGAATGGAATTCGTCAATAATTCCTTTGTGCAGCTTCTGCACCAACACCAGCTAGTAGTGAACACGACTAATTGTTGGATGTGTGGTCTTATGCCCCAATACTACTGATAAAGGTATTCCTTACCTGGTCCTGCCATTTAGCCACAATGGTTCTATTTGGGCATACAGAACGATGTTCATCTATGCTCGTGAAGTCTGCCCCCTACGTTCTGCGAAAGATAATCCAAACAATAGTGCTCTAGTTAAGGGTATAGTAGATATTATTAGAGGAATAGATTCCTCTGAGACTATCCAGAGAGATGAGACGCTAGCATATATTGGATGGAACGTTACTGGATATGGAGTTAGTCTGAGTGAGAACTAGCGAGCTAAAAGATCCTCTCCGATTTGGATTGTACCCCATCAGGGTCATTATTGTCTGCAAGGTAATGGCAAGAATCCGAGAGCTCAGTTAGGGAAGAGCGTCTGCACTGAGACGTATGTTTTTGCGTCCCAGACTTCCCCATCGTTTCTAGCAGCTAAGGGAACCTATTTTGTCTGTTACGATAGAGCGTATACATGGTTGCCCCCTGATTTCTCTGGCACATGTTTTGTTTCGTTCCTGTTGCCTCCTACGTATACAGCTGCAGCAGATTACCACAAGACAAGAGTTGTTAGAGGTGTCTTCAGTAAGGAAAATACTGCAAGAC
The DNA here is from genome assembly GCF_964263255.1 of Lissotriton vulgaris. Lineage (NCBI taxonomy): Eukaryota > Metazoa > Chordata > Amphibia > Caudata > Salamandridae > Lissotriton > Lissotriton vulgaris. Next base: position 208,088 of record NW_028244784.1, read on the forward strand.
AAGAATTGGGAGATTTTCTGAAGGGTTTTCTGCCGTTTTGGGGACCTATGGTTAACAGCAGGAACATACGGCAATTGACGAGAGTGGTTGAGTCCACCATAGTTGAAACTGCCGGTGCCCTTAGTAACTTGACTGCTGAACTCCAGTCGGATCGCCATATGACTCTTCAGAACAGAGTTGCGTTAGATGTCATACTTGCAGATATAGGTGGGGTATGTAAATTGATTCAATCGAGCTGCTGCGTTTTCATTCTAGACAACGCTCCGACAGTGTACCAAGCCATTTCCAAGCTACATAAGATCTCCGAGTCTGTGCATGAGGACGAAGGAGATTGGTCGTTGATGGGATGGTTTTGGGGATTGTTAGCCACCTGGGGATGGAAGATCCTAATGGTCATTGGGATGATCTTAGCTATCCTTTTCCTGTTCTGTCTTTGCGTACAGTGTGCTCCTGCTATATGTGGCCTGTGTGCTAATTCGTGTACGAGGAGACCTGTCCAGAGAGAGTTGCTAAGTACTAGGATGATGCTACAGCAACATCTTGATGATCTGATGAATATAGACCTGGATTCAGACTGACATGAGTTTTGGTTTATTGCCTATGTAAGGGCAAAAGGAGGGTCTGAGGTTCCGTGATTCTGAACCTGTTCAATAAAGGTAGTCGTACATAGAAAATTTTGGTCTCAGCGGACCGCAAATGACGAGTGCGGTATGTACGAGTGTTTTCGTCATAATCAATCAATGCGAACACTACGTATTCAGGGATTCCGTTCGAAACTTCGGGTTCCATTTTGTGTACGGCAGCCATTTTGTGTGTAGTTGCCCTCACATAGGCCGATGACTACGGCCGAACGAGTCTTTGGGACACGTACACCTTTAGCTGACTTTTGTGTGACCTGAACGAGCTGACTCCTTTGCCCGAGGCTGACCTCGTTGAGCCAGTTCCTTGTTAGGCAGCTGGTCAGATAGAGATCAAAGAGCAGGACATTGCTGAGTTTATGGTACACGCACGCACCCTTCTATCTAACTTCTCATCTGCTTCTGTTCCTTCCTTTTATGGTTTAATTTATGATTTGGGTTGAGGTCTTTTTATTATGGGCTTGTCCGGCCTTGTTTAAAGAATAATGTTGGATTTTGCCTTGTCATTTCTGGTGGGCTGGACAACCGAAAGTGGGTTTGTCGTTATGCGATACGTTTGAAATGTCACCATGTGATTGGTCCGTTTGTAAATAATTGATGCTAGTCAGGAATGTGATTTTTAGCATAAAAGATGATTTCTCGCAATACTAAGGTGTGCAGTCTCCTGAGAACATACACCGTGTTGTACTTCTAGGATCTCTGTTCCTGGTTGCAGCCAATAAACTTGGTCTTTGACATCACCGAGAAGTGTCCCGTGTTTCTGTTTGCCAAGGCAGGGGAACTCGAAGACATCAGGCATTTTCCCTGGCGCCGCTGGGTTCTAAAACCCGGTTCTTTAGGCATGTGCTCGCTTTGCACTCTGGTTGTAGTAGTCTTTAGCGATATTGTCTTCCGTAGTGGTGCACACTGTACCTTCCTTTTCACCAAATAACTCCTTTTGGGTCGTTTTCTGGGACTTGTGTGGCTTGATGCTTATTCATTCCTCCTCAATAGGGCACGCCGCTCCGTATCTGTGCCCTAGGTTTCGGGCACATGGACCCGCCTGGACAGCGGTGGGGTTCTCTTTGGTGAAAGGGAAGGTAGAGTGTGCACCACTACGGAAGACAATATCGCTAAAGACTACTACAACCAGAGTGCAAAGCGAGCACACGCCCAAGGGGGCGGAGTCAAGAACTGAGTATCACCAGCATAAAAATAGCACACTAATCCAGTCCCTTCACTCACGCCTAGCCACTAATAAAAGATGGATTTCTGAAACGCGTATGGCAAAGAATG